>NC_050522.1:6624908-6630661 GCF_002922805.2 Oryzias melastigma
AAGATATGTAAAGCTGTTTACACTAAAAGGCAGAGGACAATTTACTGTAAACAGTAAAATAGACTTATAAAGGCGAAAAACACGGCATCAGTTTGGTTCCCACGCTGAAAGGTCGTATGTTGGAAAAGTTTGTACCACTTAAAAAAAAGTATTTTTAAAGTTTTGGAAGTTATTTGATTTGTAACGCCTGGTTCACACTGGACGTGGAAGCGCCGCGGAATGGAGGCCGCCTCCATTCGGCGTCCTTGTTGACCTGTGGTGTCAATTTTGGCAGGAAGTTACATCAAGATACATGAAAGGATCCAGTTTATCAGTTTATTTTTAAAATATAACCAAGTTTTCGCAATAAAACACAAAAATGGACAAATATGATAATGCTTTTGGATCTAAACACACTTTAGAGAAAATATAATCACAACACACACTTCTCTCTGTGTGTCTCAACTACAGATATATTAAAGAAGTGAAGGCCTACTAACTACTTGCTTCTTCTTAGCAGAAACAGGTACTTTAATTTAGGTTAATAATTTACCCATGATGGCAAAAACAACAAAAAAAAAGCTCTAGCAGAAGCACCTGTCGACCGTTGCGGAAAAATATGCGTTTGGTGTGAATTGCAGAAAAAAGTGGATGCCGCACTCACTCCCCTCTGTGGCGCTTCTGCTTCCAGTGTGAACATAAGTCTTTTTTAACTGGAACAGGTTACAGCAGTGAGCCTGGTAAACATAATTTCTCATGAATGTTTTGATGTCAGAATGTAAGGGCTCGTAAATTAACATCAATATGACAACTTTAGGTCGCTAATTCAAATATTGAAAGAACATAAGATTTCAGAGATTGAGGGTTTAGTAGCCACAGAAAGCAAAAAAAAAAAAAAAAAAAAAGGAATTTTAATATTAAAAGACTCCAAAACTTACACAATATACTAGGGGTGTCAAACATTCGGCTCGCCAGATGGTTAAAGACCATTCCTTTGGCGAGTTATAGTTATTTTAAGAAATGGCCGCATTACACAGTTCCACCTCTAGGGGGAGCAAAGGAACTCAAAACCATCATAACAAAAGATCAAGAAATAAACAACATTTTTTTTGCAAGTACGTGCCACATTAAGTTGTTATAAAAATTGTTTGTGTGACACTACAATTACCAAAATGTTGTTTGGAAAACAATAATAATATTAGTTCTAATAATGATAATAATAAGTCATTAGGCGATTAGGTTGTTTGAGGCATTTTTTCTAACTGAAAAAAAAAAAAAAAAAAAAAAACAAAGCTACTGATAATAAGTTAACGGATATTTTGTTTTGATGTTGCTGGTCTGGTCCGGCCCACTTGAGATCAGACGAGTGGAATGTGATCCCCAAACCCAAATGAGTTTGACACCTGTGACATATACTAACAAACACTAGGAGTGTAACGGATCACAAAACTCACAGTTTGGATCGAATCGCAGTTTTAGAGTCAGGGTTCGAATCATTTATCGGATCAGTAATAAGAAAAAACAAAAACAAAAAAAAACAAGGTAAAAGCCAATTTGAAAAGCTTTAAAACATATACAAGTACTTCAAAGTATGAAGACACATTCCATCAAAACATTTGCTCAATGAGGCTTATTTATTAAAACTAAACATCTTTGAACTTTGAACACAAACAAAACGCTAAAATAAGTTATTTCTGATCGCATTTACATGTCTTGAGACCAAACCTACAAAAACTAAGAGAAAAGAATGCTTTAAAGATAGTTTTGAACATACCAAATGCACATTTTCTCTTGTCACCCCCCCTAATGTCCAAACTAATTCTTAGATAAAACAAATAAAATGAAAATTAAAATTATTTTTTGGAATTAATTGTTTTGTTGAAAATAATTATCATCTATAGAAAGTGTGCCGTTTTTTCTGGTGATTTATGACACCTTTTGCTTGCCATACTGTTGTCCCTGTTACAAACGGAACATTATCTGCGCTCTCCTCGATGCAATGATGAGGTTGAGAAAAGTTATGAATATATATAAATATATACACACTTAATTAATAATTGGTACGTTTTTATTATACAAATAAAAATGAAAACTGTTTTTTTTTTAAGAAAAAGCAAGAATAATTATAGATAAGATTGAGGAAGGGGTAGAAAAATTGCTATTTGGGTTTAAACTTTTTTTCCTTCTCCTGTTGTTTAGCTCACCAGTTTTGTGCCAAAGGATATGTGCATATTACAGGTTTTTTCCTACCATTGCCTTCTTCAAATGAAGCTATGTTAAAAATAAAATGGAAATATCCAGAACAGAAGGAGAAAAAAAAGCGTCGGCTTTCGTCGGACGCATGAATCAGTGTTTCTCTGTCCTATAGAGGTATGCATCTGTTCTTGATGAATCTTCCATGAGTTCATTGCTGCATGCTCAAATAAACCTGCGGTCTCCCGCTTGTATGGTAACTGGAAGTCTGATGTTACAGCATTTGACTGTGCGCTGACCCAACGGACTGCATTCATGACACAATTGTTTCAAGTTCACTTTTAAACGTCACTGACCATATCAACTGTTTTCTTTATGGAACACAAACTGTTGTGGTACCTGCTTTGAGTTAAGAAAGTCAGCTTCATTTTACTTCAGATATTTATTTAAACGCATTTTGTTAGTTAGGTTTATATCAGTCTAACATAATTTGACTTTTAATGAATCCTGCAAATAGATCTACCTAAAGAAAAATCTAGAAAGACTGTATTAGATTTCTGTCAAATCTACTTTACTCTGAGGCTATGTCCAAATTTGCACTATAATTAGAGTTAAATCTACAATTCCTAAATCCACTGCCCTCTAAAAAGTCTGGACAAAAACCCAATGTAGATTAATGCTCACTAGATTATTGAATAAAGACAACAATGTTTTTGTTTTAGCAATTTGTCATTCAAAGTAATGTAAGTAAGTTCATGTATTTATAAATTATCCAAGTTTTCATTGTTAGAACACAGTAGAGATCATAAATAGTCCTTGTAAAATGTTCATATTTATCAGGTTTTTATTCTGACAAATGGGTGATAAGTGGTTGTATAGCTTTTATTGTAATAGATCAAAGAAGAAGTATTCTATTGCTCTAGTGAAGTGTATATATATATATATATATTTTTTTTTTCAAAGTGGCACGATAAATTGTATTTAAATGTCTTTTAAACTTTTGTTTTTTGTAAAGGACATTCAGACACATATAACGCATACTTGTGACAATACATGCAACGTTATTTTTTATTTTACCTAAATTAAGCAAATTTAAAAATATAGGTGCCTGCAGTGTCACATTATCCATTTAAAAACATCCGCAAATTCATTAAAGGACTTTCTAAGCGCTTCAGCCGCACCCCACAAGTTAAGTCAACTTGAATTTGGTGTGATCCCATTCAGGCAATCCCTGGAGTGCCCCGAAACCCCTCCAGAAGTGTGTCAGAATACATCAGAGGAGCGGAGGATAAAATGAAATAATAAACGAAACATAACACAGCAACCAATATCCCATCAAAGGAGCGGCTCAGGGTATTAATATCGACACGGAGAGGAAAATGAGGCGCTTAGACAGACAAATCGGGCTGCCACATTTGCATGAAGACAAGATTAGCATATGCACCGACAGGGAAGAAAATGTTCCTTTCCCCTTACTATTTTTTTCATTTTAGTTTGCGCAGTGTATCATTTAAAAAAAAACTCAATGCAAATTCACACGCAATATGAAAATGAAACTGCATATAGAAAGACCTGAAACATAAGCAGAAGGAGACTGACATCACTGACATATGTGAAGAGTCTGTGAGTAAATGGAGAAAACGTGTTATCCACAGAAAAATACAAGCATCAATAAAGGTAGAAGAAAGATGCAGTTAAATAAATACTTTATTTTAAGCACTATAGGACACACCAGATTATAAGGAACACCATAAATGAATGATCTATTTTTTTTTTAACTGAACCTGTCCATCAGCTGAATAAACAGATACAAGCTGAGAGCCTCTAGTGTTAGGACAGATTTTACTGGTGTACATTTGTATAAACCCCTTCTGTATTCTATGCTAAACTTATTTATGTTGATTATGTTTGTATCTTTTTTTTTTTTTTTTTTTTTTTTTTTTTTGACTGGACGGAAAAGGGGGGTTTTGGTACAAAAAAGAAAGGTTAAAATTAGTCACAAACATACCTGTTGGCTAAAATCGTCTTCACATATCAGACCCTCCAGGATTTTGCGGCAGATTCTTTTGATTGTTTTGTGAAAATTTGCAACAAAAGTTGCAATGTTTTTTAATCTATATATATATATATATATTGAAAAACATCTAAAATGTTAATTATGACCCAAAAAAATTGCATTCTCATATTCCAACTCTGTTTATTGTGACACGTGGTCTAGGAAAATACTGCACCATCACCTTATACAATGGTGTTGTGCTGTCATTTAATTTGAATGGAAACATGAACCACAAAATGAACTTTTGGTCCTCCCTGCTCACAATAACACAAGTATTTGTGTATTGATTTAAACATACTTTAGAATAAAATTATATTTTCCAGGGAAAAATTATAAACTTAAAAAAAATAACATTAATTAGCATAGTCACAATAATACCTAACACTGTTAGTCACACGTCAAAAAAAAAAAAAAAAAAAAAAAAAAAAAAAAGACACTGCAACATGTAAGCCATGGTGGAGGCATTAATTTTAGTTAGCGTATATTTCCCAACACAGATAATGCTAACACAAATGTTACTGTGGCTAAGCTAACTCCCAATCTTGCCTGGAACACATAAAAAAACAAACAAAAAAAAAAACACTTTGGGCACTTCAGGTTAAAAGGTCAACTGTCGCTTATTTGAAAATTAAATACTTTAAAGCGGGCCTTATAGTGCAGAAAAGGCTCTCTGTGACGGTAACAAAACAGAAGAGCATGGTCAGGGGGTCAAGCCTTTCTCAGGAGAGTGGGATCATGATCCAGGCCAAGACGAAGTAAAAACTCGAAAGGAACACAAGACAGGTTGTGAAATAGGGTGAAAAGATTTGTTATAAAAAAAATAATAATAAGCTGCCTTGTTATTTAGGGAAGGAGCTGGTGAATACAGATTTAACCTCTATTGAAATCAGGCCAATCAAATAAGTGCTGGACAGAAAACACTTCAGTATTTCATCCAGTAAAGACCTTTAATCAAGACGAGAATTATTTAGCATAAACTGCATACAAGTCCCCACAGTAACTTGATTGTGTTGTGTGTCTCCAGGAGAAATAGAATGACGCATTCTTCATTTTTTTTCCGCTGACGTTTTGTCGTGAGCAGGCAGCACTTAGCTTGATTGGCAAAGCATGTATACACATGAAACTTTTATTTCTCTGGGTAAATATGTTTTGGAGCTTTGGCGGTCTCTAAAAAAAAAAGAATGATGACGGTAAAGTTGACGTAAAAACCAAACGAGCAGCATGTTGTTCTGCTCATCATGGGAGTAAATAAGAAATTGTGCATGTTTATTTTTTTCCTCTTAGCCCAAGTGGTCATATCTTAGGTCATCAGCATGAATCCATTCAAAGATTAGTTTGCAGAAAATGCTTTTAAAATCAGTAGATTAATTTCAAGGCTACAATCACATAGATGTAAACAAGAAACGAATAATGAGAGCAACACAGTGAATGAAAAGAGAACTACCGTAGTTTCTGGACAATAGAGCGCACCTGTATATAGGCCGCACCCACTCTATTTTTAAAAAAAAATAAAAAAAATGATACA
>NC_050522.1:6630705-6696201 GCF_002922805.2 Oryzias melastigma
TTATATAAGCTGCACAGTTCAAAACTTAGGAAAAAAGTAGCGGCTTATGGTCCAGAAAATACGGTAAATGTAAGTAAAGGAGCATGAACTTCAAAGCTAGGTCACATCTTTGTGTTCTTTTCAGCTGCCCAACGAGATTAACAGAAACATTTGTTGTTTTGACTGATGAGATTGAGCTTCTTTCATCTGACATTCTTACATCGACAACATCCTTCAGTTTCATTAATAATTTCGTAAAAACAGTGGATTCCGTAAAGATAAGGATACTTGAAAATGGTTCATGTGCCCTTGTGTGTGTTTGTGGGGGACCTTATGAGTTAATTCTAAAACTACACTGTAAAAAAATTGGGTAACACTTTAGATGAGATTCTGCAAAACCCTCAGTATTAATGTTCACAAAGATAGTTAATACATTTGTCAAGCTCATAAGCAGCTTATTAATATGGCCTTTGTAGACAATGGTCTCACTTTAGATGTGAATGAATCCTACAAAGTATGTTAACAAACCTTATTTGGCTTATTGTGCTAATACAAGTCTTATAAACACCCCATAAAGACGATAATGTTTGTTAATGCGTTAATAAAGCTTGCTTAGGAATCTTATTATAAAGCGTTACCAAAAATGTCAGTAATTTTTACAGAAATCACTAGGTACTTCACAAGTTAATCGGTATTCAATTGTATTCAGTGGCTCAGCCTTCACAGTAAGATAAATCTCCAATTCAATTAAATCTTTGTTTTTACTCTAAAATTCTGGACTTGTTCTATAAGGGTTTGAACTTATATAGAGTTTGAACAAGAAAGGAAGGTGTGAAAATGTTAATGACTGTCTAAGAAACGTGTATTAAGTGTATAGTTAGGGGTTGTACAACTTGAAACATCTCAAATAATCTTAAAATAAAGATGATTACTAGATTCCGTCCATTATGGATTCGATTTAGGGTTTTTCCCACTTTGATGTCCCGCCATAAATATCTCACAGAAACTCACTGTCTGGTTCTAAAGGCATTTTTTGTCTTTGTGGTTAAACTCACTATGCAAAACAAATGTACTGGAGATAAATTTGACCGAGATTAACAATTGAGAGACTCTGGAGAGCAGTACTGGATTTGACCCAAGAGGGTATGGTCTACTTTTGCTTCCATTAAATGAGCTGAAGCAGAAGGCTCGACTCCACAGAGTCTGGTCTTCTAGACATCAGTGAACAGATTTGACAAAAAAAGTATGACTCTTTCTTGAATGGGACACAGGCCATAAGCAGACCAATAGGGTGTGGGCGTTAGGACATACCTGAGCTTATGATCCCAGGTTCCCCTGGACAGGAGACCGTGTTGTTGCACATGCGTGTTTCCCGCAGGGCACCGCTGCACAGCGTCCCGTAGGGAGAAGACACACATGACCGCGTCCTCACTTGCCAACCTTGTCCACACGTGAGAGAACACACACTCCACTGCGACCATTCCTCAGCTGCTGGATCACCTGGGGAGCGAGGACGGCATGTTTGAAATTTGAACGCGAATGATTGAAAACATAAGGGCAACAAGAGAATACCGTCATGATTCTAGGCTTAGGTTTTGTCATGTTCTGTTTTCCCTGTCAGTTTCATCCATTTTGGACATCCGTAAAGCTTCTTGTTCCTGGGGAGAATCGTCGGGAGCGCTCCTCTTCATCTGTTACTGAGGGGGGTTTCTGATACCCCTCACATCCGTCTGGCTGCAGGAGTTCTGTCTTCTGGACTTCTGTTTTGCTCATATGGGTCCAATCCTCATGGGGTTTTGGGCATCTGGAATCTGCCCTTTTGAGGAGGGGTACCTGTTCTTGTCATGTTCTGTTTTCCTTGTCAGTCTCACCATGTTCAGGTTAAATCATCCACAGCTGTCTTCATTTAGTTCATCAATCTTGTCAGATCATCTGCTCTGTTGCACAACTTTTTCATTGCTCCCATGGTTTTTGTCATGTTTCGGTTTATTCGTTAAATGTTTTACTTTTCTGCCACCTTGCCTGGTCTCCTGCATCTTGGGTCCACCTCCACCACCATTTATGACAGAATGACCTGACCACCTTGGACCCAGCAGGAGATTTTTTGCTGCAGTGCAAGGTTCTCTGCCACTGCAGTCCACGCCATGGCACGCCAGATGGGTTTTCCTGCAGCCATATTCAAGTCATGTCCACCAAATCCGTTCCTGAGGGGGACAAGCTTCTTGTCCCTGTGGAGGGTCACCAGGGCTGATCATTCATGTTCCCTGTCCCTGAGGACGGTCGCTGCTCATACCCTTGGCTGTATTTCCTGTTCTGAAGGAATGTTGCCAGGACCACTCCTTTTCTGCCTGTTCTTGAGGGGGTCTGGATGCAGGAGCTCTGTTTTCTGGACTTTTCATTTGCTAGTAGGGGTTCCCTACTCATGGGTGTTTTGGGCATCTGGGATCTGCCCTTTTGGGGAGGTGTACTGTCATGATTCTAGGCTTAGGTTTTGTCATGTTCTGTTTTCCGTGTCAGTCTTACCATGTTCAGGTTAATTCATCCTCAGCTGTCTTATTTTAGTTAATCAATCTCAGCCTATTTACGTTTCTGGTTTTTAGTTCATACTTGTCAGGTGATCTACTCTGCTCCGTAATGCTACTTTTTCTTTGCTTGCATGGGATTTTGTCAGGTTTTACTTTATTTATTGAATGTTTTACTTTTCTGCCACCTTGCCAAGTCTTCTGTATCTTTGGTCCAACTCCGCCACCATTCATGACAAATACTAGATGTGTACTAAAATCATCAGGTTGACAAAACAAAGAAAGCTGCTCTTAGAGATGAATGGCAAACGTCACAACAGTGTTTTTCTCCTAATTCTAATCAAACCAAAAGTTTTACCAGTTCTCACTTCTACTGTTGTTTAACTTGTATAACACAAGCGTTTCACTTAGAACTGTAGAGACAGGAGTCCAATCTGTCTTCAATAATAAAACAAACATAGCTGTGATGCGATCAATACAGAATCCTGGGAGATGATGAAAGCACTAAGTGGCTGCAGTAATCAAACAAACATAATAGGAAATGTAATGACAGCAGAGGTTCATTATGTCCTTCACATAATCCAATGCTGTGGAGATTGATTCTCAGCCTCATTGCCGAGTATAATTTTTACATCAAAAAATGCCTTTTTTTTTTGGACTAATGAACAAAAGGAAAAATGTACACTTCCATAAAAGTCACAAACTTCAAGCAGATAAGTCCATTGTTGCTGTATTTCACTCATGAGGATGTTTGCTGTCTTTCCTCTTAAAGCTAATGGTAGATTTAATTGCAAAACAGGATCAAGACCCCCAGAGGCTCCTTGAGCACACTTTTTATTTCTGCTCTTTCAAACAAATTCATCAAAAGCCTGTCATTTCATACACGGACTGTGGAAAGTCTAAGAAAAAAAGTCAACAATGTACTATAAAACCAGAAGTTTATGCAAATGTCCCCTCAAGATGGTCAGATTAGGCATTAGGGCTACAAATAACCAACACATTTTGCTTGGAATTCCCAACATTTACAACACAAGTGTTTTAGAAGTGCTAAAATGAATGTAGACACATTTAGATTGCATGTACATGCAATTTAGTTAACATTTGTGGGTGATTTACTAAAACTGAGTGCAAGGGATAGCAGGCACAAACCGCAGTGAGGATTTAGGACAGGCTTTGAATTGTAAGTTAGATCAATATGATGAAGGACAAATAAAAGTCTGTTGCCTGAACAAATAGAAATGTCAGGAACTTTTGAAAATAGTCTGACACCTTTTACGCATGAGATGCGTAAATGTGCGCTGTTTTCTGTGACACGAGAGTGTATTATGCTGTTGTTACAAAAGCATGGCCCAGGTAGCCCTCCACCAAGATCAAACGTCTCCAACCCGTGACTCTGTGTGGCTCGTTTACATCTCTCTACAGTGACTCTCTGGTTAAAGAAAAATAAAAAGTTTTTGTCTTTTAAAAGTAACTTTAGCGTTTAAAGTAGACAAACAAAAACTAATTAAAACTGTATTCAACTCATTTACAAACAGTTGACCTATCACAAGTTAGGGCTGGGCGATACTCAGCATTTGGGCATCGTTCCGATATTGGTCAACATCGCCGATATCAATACCGATATTGATATTTTTTGTTAATGCTGTGGATGTGACATGAACGTCAAAATCCCAGATGCTTTTAATGGCAATGAATGTGTTTTTTTTGTAATTTTCCCTTTTTAATGACTTGATAGACATAAAAACAGAATTAGGACAACATTTTTAATTAAATATAAAATATTTCACTAAAATAAAAACTTGAAATTAAATAAAAAGTGAATGCAAAACAGTCTACAAACCAAAAGAAACAACTAACTTTGATATAAAAACAATTCAACATTTTTAATGATTAAAAAACAAACTGGTGGAAATATAAATCATTTGTAACTTCCTAGCCTTTAAATAAAACAATAAAAACAGGTGAAAAGTAACCCAGCTAAGTCATTTTTGCAGGTACAGAAAAGTTTCAAACAAGAGTAGAAATATGGATATCTGCGGGTCAGTATCGATCCAACTTGAGATCGATACTATCAATATTTTTTAATCGATCTGCCCAGCACTATTACATACCAACAAACAGATTTTTGAGCGTCATATGCTAAAGAATATAAATTTCAGGACAGTAACACAACCAGAATTTAAGCACACCAGATTTTAACACATTGTTCTTTTTCTTAAACAAATTGAAATAATTTTAGGGGACTTTATGCTGTACAAAATTCACTTCATTTAGCTCTTTTTTTTAACTGGATTAACAAATTTCTTGCACAGAATATTGTAAAATAACTTATTTTCTTAATAACTGCTGAAACTACACTTCACACAACTAGATTTGCTGCACTGAGTTGATCCTATGTGAAACGGGGAGTCTTTTATTTTGAAGGAAGTCATGTGAACTTTAATCAAAAATTGTGAACTATTTAATTTGTGTTTTATTTAGCTAAAAGCACAAAAGTTTGTTTTTTTTATCTTAAAAGCAACAATAGCATAAATAAAAATAGTTTTTATTTTCTTAAGGGTGAATTAAAAATCCTACTGGGTTGTAGTCAGTGAGAAACTGACCCAACGGCTTTTTAAGTGTTTAAGGTTGCAGACCTCTGACCTATAGATTCAGGCCAAGTTACATAAAATATTATAAAAAAAATATATGCACAAATATATGCATTTATTTGCTTTAAGTGTCTAAATCAGGGCTCTTTCACCTTAAGTGCTAAAGGAGCCATTTAGGCCAGTTTCTTTCAAAGTAAAAGCCCAATTTAGGTTTTTGTGGCCATTTATTTATCAAACGAAGCTTTTAGATTTGTATAATATTTGAATCATAATATTGTTAAACATTATTTATTTATTTATTTTTTTTTTACTTTTGACAACTGCACATACAGTCCAAGTTCCTTTCAAAATAAAATACACTCTGCGTCTAAAAGGTTCCTCCTGCTGCAGCAGATTTACCTAAATTAAAAAACAAAAACTAGGTAAAAAAAAAAAAAAAACTTTTTCTGTTATTATGTCTTCAGGGCATCTTCATGGGCTGCACGGTGGCGCAAGTGGTTAGCGCTCTCGCCTCACAGCGAGAAGGCCCCGGTTCGAATCCCGGCTGGGACCTTTCTGTGTGGAGTTTGCATGTTCTCCCCGTGCATGCGTGGGTTTTCACCGGGGACTCCGGCTTCCTCCCACCGTCCAAAAACATGCTTCATAGGTTAATTGGTGACTCTAAATTGCCCCTAGGTGTGAATGTGAGAGTGAATGGGTGTGTGATTGAGGCCCTGCGACAGACTGGCGACCTGTCCAGGGTGTACCCCGCCTTCGCCCTTCAGTAGCCGGGATAGGCTCCGGCACCCCCGCGACTCCGACTGGGACAAAGCGGTCAAGAAGATGGATGGATGGATGGCATCTTCATTCTTTTTCTCCTTTTAAATAGAATATAAACATCAGAACTTTTGTGCAGAATCTAATTTTTAATAAAAATCTATAAATTAAATTTAAGAATGTCACATAATTTGGACACTATTGTGCAGCAGAAGATACTATTTCCTTTATAATTTTCAGCTCTAATCCTTTTAGCCTTTTACCATCTTTTGAAAGATTTTCTGACATTTATGAGGAGGGGAAAATGCACACGACTGCTTAATTTGATGGTAATGCCAGCAGTCGTACAAAAAAAAAAATAGATATTTTACTATTTTAAGATCACCTCGGTTTAAAAATATAAACATAAATGACTAAATAAAACTGATCTCATTTATTAAAAGTATTTTAGAAGCCAAAGATCCACCATAGAGTGATAAAAGGGTCATAAGTAGTTCCAGAGCCTCATGTTGCAGATCCCTGGTCTAGAATGACATTTTTTTTTAACCTCAAAGACACTTTTTTTTTTTTTTTTTTTTTCTTGGGAGGCTGGCTCTGGACAGCTGCTTGTTCTTCGGTATTTCACCAGATTTGAAGGGAACTGCAGGAGGAAACCCAGATCAAAGTAAAAATATCCAGCTCCTTCATCCTGCATTCCACCCATTTTCAGATCATGCTGGCTTTGCTATTCCTGAGGAATGGGAAGCTGATTCAACAGAGCCTCCTCTCATGAAACAGAACAGGCCGACTGCTGACAAAAAACATATTGGTATAAATACATTGTAGAAATCATGCTGAAATAGCTTCTAATATGATAATTGTGACTGAAAAAAAATGTTAAATGTCAAAGTAAGGAAAAAAAATATCACTTGCTGACATTATGCACCAATTAGGCCTGTTGTATTCAAAACAAGTGATCATAGAAAATGAAATAATAATAAGGAAAATAAGGTGAATGCTAAAATGTCACCTGTTTGCTCTTTGGTCCACCTGTATGCCCTCAGTGTTAACCTTGCAAAGTAAACTGGTCAAGTGTTATAACTAGTTTATTGAACGTACTTTATCCTTAATATAGCCTCTACTGAACTCCATTCATCATCATTCTCTAGGTAGACTGAGCAAAATACACTTAATAGTGTACTATTACTGCACTTTCAAGTAAATAATAATAAGTAGTTGTTTCCAATAACTATGAAATAATTCTAACATTGCCTAATGCAGGGGTCAAAATCCAAAACACACAGAAGGTTGCAGGCCGAACAGGATAAACATTTATTGAACACATAAGAAAACTAAATTGTCAAAACTTTTAAAGTTTTAAAACATCATTTTTTTAATATAAATGAAAGGGATTTTATTCCAGAAAAAAATCAACTTAAACTTTAAATAACGTTCAATATTCTGCTCTCCATAATAATATATGATGTCAAAATTATACCAGGTAGACATTAAGTAAATTCAACATCTCAAAGATATTTTAGCCCAAAAGTTTAGAATCTAAACCGCCCACTTGAGCAGGAAATCGCCTATTCTGGCAACACTGGAGTTCAGCAAGGTAGCAAGATAACATCAGGCTGTTAAGAATAATAATATAAAATGACATGAAGAGCCAGATATAATTACCCTGTGAGCCGGATTCGGCCCATGGGCCTTGACTTAAGTCCCATTGGCCTGAATAAGATGCCGACGTCTCCTTTGATAGATGATCATGTACATTAGTGCCGCGGCAAAAATTTGAACATAATCAAAGTATTGTTCACATTCATCGCTGTGTTTTGAATGACTTACTGCATGAGTTGGTTTGTGTTTATTCACATAATTATGATTTAATGGAAAAACAGTTGCAAAACTATGTTATTTCAAGTGTATTTCTAGAATGTTGATAAAGTTTTGCATATTTGTATAATGTAAGCACAGCCATAGCTACATGTAAATCCTGTTGATTAAGAAAAGAAAGTCGTCTTTATTTCCCAACCCGAAGCATTCAGGACGTGGGTGGGCTGTTTTGCAAACGTCACTTGAGGGTAAAAAAGGGCAGATAAAGAGGAAAAAAACTCATTTTTTTGTAGAATTTTTAAAGGGTAACATAACCGGATAGCTGGAGGCTGACTGCACTCTCACCGCATGATTTGAAAAATGCAAAAAATGATAATGGTAAGTGATGCCAGTTTCATCCATTAACTGTATAATGTAATATAGTGTGATATGTACATAGTGATAATCTTATATTTCTATGGTTTCACCACAAACCTTTCTGTGGAGGTTGAGGATTTTTTTCTGTATATAATATATAATGCTCACAAAAACAAATCAACAATGCCAGCGAAAGGGGATATATATTCTGGCACAAGAGACATATATTCACCCAACACCGACCGGCAGGGCTGAAGAGGACCCATATCTGAGTGGTAGAATGACACCAGGATCATAGCTAATAAATGCTAACGCATTAAGCTAACAATCCAGAGTGAAACATTCATTGTAAATCAATCACCACTCCACCACCGCTGTTGCCTAACTTTCAGGTCCACCGGAAAGTTGTACAAGTCAGTAGATTTTTTGACAAATAAAGGCAAAACTTCCAAAAGCCATGCTAAAGCTAACACAATATTGATGGACCGTTACAGAATCAAAGATGGGCGGGGCTTTTATACTGCAGCTGCAGAACATGAGGCAAGACTTGCACCAGTTGATCGATCGCAAAATCCAACTGTAATACCTCGTTTCAACCTGTAAACATATGATTTCAGGCTACAATTTCAGGAATTTAACAAGTTTATTTTTAAATTGTCAATAATGTTATGAGTACCAACTGATGTCACCTTTAAAGCCCTATTTGTAGAGATCAATAACCAAAAAAAGTTAAGTAAGTTTTGTTTATTCTTGAAATGTTGGACATAAAACAAAGCGGGCTGTAGTTCTCAGAATATGAGAAAACATTAATGTAATTCACAATTGATGTCAATAACATAAACGAATAAAAGTGGACAGGATTTTAGTCATACTGATGAATACAACTTCCAAAAATATATGTTTGGATGTTCCCTACTGATGTCTTTAAACAAATTTATCAGCCACATCTACTAAAGGAGTTCATTAGTGCTAATAAACGAGGACTAAAATCAAACGCTTTCCTAATTAACTCGTGAACACCTTATTCTGGTGAGAAATGTGAAGGAACTTCTGTGCCTTTGGAACAAAAATAAATACTCTTGCCTCCTAATTCCTTCTTCTCGTGTCCATTCTCCTCACTTTACAATTGATGTTTTTGACTATTTCCAACAATGGCCTCCCACAAGCATGGAATGAATGAGGGGAAAGTCTGACAAAAACACTGCCAGGACCAAAACAAAACCATTGCGTGAACCGAATAAGATTTATTTGGCTTGTTTTTTTGGGGTTTTTTTTTAACTTAATGTTTTGTCCTTTTCAGTCGCACTTTGTGTTTTTGTGTTAACACCTATTTTATGTGTGAAGCACTTTGTTTGGTTTACGATGAAAACAGGTATATTATGGCATAAAAAAGGTGGACAAACGAAGAACATTTTGGCTCGACAAAACACTTTCCCCTTGAGCGGAGTCACACAAAGAAGTCGGCAAAACTCTGACCTCAACCAATATCCCAGCATTTGACACATGGACATTTATTTAAAGGAAAAGAAATCTGCTGGAACAGGATCAAGGAGACAGAATTTTTGGTTTACAACTACCCTTAATTGAATAAATACATACATATATATATATACATATCTATATATGTATATGTATAAATATGCATATATACATGTACATACCAGTGTATATATACATTGTTTTATATATATATATATATATATATATATATATATATATATATATATATATATATATAGCATTGAATTAAACTATTTTTAATTTAAAAGCCTAATTTTGAAAGTGTTTCCAGGGGTTATATAGTATGACTATGCTGTATTTAGCTTAAAAAAAGTAATTCTATACGACATGGTTTCTGTTAAGTGGCCGGAGTTCATCACAAATCCACCTTCCCCCATTTCCCATCAACCTTTTGTTTACACACTCTCCTGCTGGCAACAGCCTCTCACACCCATAACCTAAGACCGAGTTCGCGCCGCGAAGCGGTATGCACGCGAAATCCACTTCACTTTCAATTCACAACAGATGCAATTTTTTTTTACAATGGTCAAAAGGCGCTTCTGTTCCGCTGTATTTATTTAGAGCTTCTACAAATAATTTAAAATCGTCTGTCTGTTTGTTTCTTGTGTGTTTCTTTTCATCACTACAGTCAGATTTGATACAAAAATACAATCCTATTTGTCAATTGCAGTATTTTATTGTGAAAAATTGTTTATATTTAAAAAAAAATGACCAGATTTTCTCATGTGTCTTGGCGTAACTTCCCGTCAGTATTGACGCGACTCATGTAAAAAAATAGACCAGACACTGAAACAATAGCTGCATGGCGCTTCTGCGGTGACTTCGCGGCGCTTCTATGTGCGGTGTGAACCCAGCTTAAACATTATGGGTGCAACAAAAACACCAAGCATTATAAGAGCTATCTATTCAGCTTTGAGCCTGTAGGATGAGAAAAACAGAGATGTACATGGATAAGTGCTGGGATGATAAAAAATCAAATTTATCAATTTAAGCTTAATAGATCAATAATTGATTCATAAAAATATAAATTGATTTAGCATATACCGCTAAAGTCCGCTAGCTTGATGCAAACGTTTAATGGAATTTCCCATAGCACGGCTAATTCTAGCGCTCGATTAACCTAAACATACATTGCTGACTAAATGAACATTTTATTAAACTCACAGGCAGGAATTTTCTAAACTCTATTAAGGAAATCTTTTTGAAAGTAAGCATTTGTGGTCTAAAGCCTCGTTTTTTGCTCATACTTTTTTCTTCTTTTGTAATAAGGTGTGCTTCTATAGCATGATCGCCACCTAGTGGCCAAACTGAAACGCCCTCCAGGAGAAGCAGAACAATGTTTCCAATGTTAATGATTTTTGTTGAAACTTCTCCTTTAGAGAATCCATGTAACACTGTATGATATTAACAATGTTATTATTTCACTAATACATTCTACAGTATGTGAACTGGATCAGATTAATATAAATATATTCGGTAGATTATCAATGTATTTCTAAACAAATGTGTTTAAACGTATAAACTCAAAATTGACTTAAATTAAAGAATCGAAAAAAATCAGAATCGAATCAATTCAGGCTCTTGTGAAGGGAATCGATTCTAGAAATTATAATTAATACCCAATCCTAATAGATATACACTGTAAAAATGAAACATTGGATCAATTGATGTGTCAATTGCCAGCATTAGTTTTTTTAGTTGTCATCAAATTAAACATTTGAGTTGATGGTTGCCTGACCTTACATTTTTAATTTGATAAAAATTAATATTTAAAAAATTACAGAACTTTTGTTTAAAGCTCCAATATTTAACTTTTTACAGTGTAGTCTTTTTATCTTTGTCAGCCCCCAATTTTTTTTATCTTAATTTTCTTTGTCCATGTCCTGCATCTTGAGAAAAATGCCACAATAATAATGTTAAAAACACAATTTTATCGCAGAGGGTCCTCAAGGAAAATTATATACATTTCTGCTTTGAAGTAATCAAAAGTAAATTTGTTCTTTATACTTCAAGGGGTTGTTTTCCAGTTTGGCTAATGTGGATTTAGAGTATCCGTCTTTGCTGGTTGGATTTTCTTTGTAAGATTCCAGTGATCATTTGAAGAAGAAACGCATCATTTCCAGAGACAAAGAGCTCATGTAAGCCTTTTGAATGTAAATGCGCCTTTACAGAATGATTGAAAGCATGAGAAATGTAGAGTAAATGCTTGATTTAAAGCATGAATGTTGAAAATAGCAATTTAATAACATTAAATAATGTAGAACATCAAAGATATTTGACTTTTGTAGAAAGCGGTTTAACACTGTTGTTCTCCTATAGCAACCTTCCTCCATGCTTCATCCCAGCTCCGCCACTGGCAAACAGCAAGTCAAGGGATTCCAATTGTTTGTGAGCTCTGCGTCCATTGATGGAGGCGTCGTCACGTGGTAACAACGGGAATCAAATTAATTGCATGTCCGTTAATCGCATTACATCTTCATTAACATGCCGTGAGTCAGGGCTTAAGCTCATCACATACGCCTGGAGGAATGGAAGAATGTGGGGAAACGAAGAGGAGGGGGCTGCAGAATCCAGAAAAGGGTTTTCCCTCTTGGTAGGAACTCCTTTTTTGACAATGCATTGGCTCTGAATATGGAAACCTGTTTATATGCATATGATTGCCAGCTGAACCTAGCATTTGAATCATTCCAGTTTGGTTCATATGAATATTGCAAATTCCCTCCATCCCAGTCTATCCCGGCTGCCATTCTCTGGCTGTGATTTTTATTCATTTATCCATTCATTTTCTATACCGCCCTGCACAGGTTGCCTGTCTATCACAGGACGGCACGGAGACAAATGAGGCCGAGCACACTTTCTCCTATGGCATTCAAGTTTAATGTATCAAGCGATGAATAATTCAATTTGTCTTTTCCACTCCTTTTAATTATGTACGATTTTAAAATCTCCCTCACACAAAGTGTCACATATTCTCTGAGATTCATGCATCTGAATCTCCAAAGATGGCGGACGCCTGGAGTTTCTTCAAGCGCAATTATTTATGAGGAGCTGACTATTTTCAGTTATACAGCCGAGTGAGGTCAAGCTGTTCTCGTTTGTGAACGCTAACTCCTAACACTCACCTGTTTGTGCCTGAAACACACCTGGCTGGTCAGCTGATCGCGGCCTTTGGGTCTTCACCCGCAGGTCTTCATCATCGTATTGCTCTGAAAGTAAAAGACACAGTGGAGATGTATGAAATGGGTGCCGAAGCTTGCTTTAGCGTTTTCCTAGAAATGGTAACTCCTTCTTAGCAGCTGCATCTGTTTGTGAATTTTCAGAAATTTCACCTAAAAAGTTTAAAAAATGATTTTAAAAAAGTACAAACGCCATTTCCTTGATATGTTCATTGCTTTGGAACATTAAACTTTATAAAGCGTCCTTATTTATTTGTAGGATGTCCATTACATTTTAGTTTTTTTATAGTCTTTTTATAAGTTCTGTTAATTTAAAAAGGACTATTTTTCACATAATAGCATTGATGAGATTCATATATTTTCAAATAAAAAAAGAATAATTGATATAGTTGTAATACAGCAGTGAGCCGACATCTGGCCCTTTCCAATATGGCACCCAACTTTGCGTATGCAACAAGCTAACCTATATAACTCATTGGTCTTACCTAGCTAGGGACCCACAAGTACTAGTCCTGCAAATGACCAATTGAGGTATCCACTGAGATCATTAAAATGTGAAAAAAGCTAAATATAATTTAATATAATTTATTAATTTATTTATTTATTTAGTACTAGTCCTGCAAATGACCAATTGAGATATCCACTGAGATCATTAAAATGTGAAAAAAGCTAAATATAATTTTTAAAAATGAATTGTCTGTTTTCTGAGTTAATTTAATGATTCTACATTTCTGTGTGTTTCATTCACCTGATTCATTTCTGTTAACAACTGAAACTAATGCAGTGATTTTGGGGTCAAATCAGGATCACCTTAAAGTGAATTAGAAAAAAATTTTGAAAATGTGGCATTATAAAATTTGAAAAAAAAAAGAATTCTGAAAACTTCAAATTTCAAATTTAAATTTTTAAATACATTTTCAATAATACTTTCAAGTTTTCAATGTTATTTTTTTCAAATATAATTTCAAGTTTAATACTGCTTTCTAATTTTTTTTTTTTTTTTTCAAATGTACAATGCCATTCATTACTGTTTCATTCACTTTAAGCTGATCCTGGTTTGACCCCATATGTTGGTTTGTCTTTTGGAAACCAGTCAATGAAAGAACATTAGACGACGAGAGTTGTGCACAAAGTGTCACTCCGACTTTTGATTAATTACAAGTTCTTATTAAAAGAATCAATTAACAGAGAAACATTTTTTTTCTCTTTAAAAAAAAAAATCGAGTTGTTTTATATCAAAGGGAAAAAAAAACTCAACAAAGGAGGCAGCAGAGAATGCCCTGAAATACCCTTCGGGTCAAATACAGGTACATTTGCTTAACAGTTTCGAACAGAAATAGTTCCATTATAGAAAAACACTTAAACCTGAGTAATTTCTGTTCTGCTTGCAATCGACACTTATACACGTATTTTCTATGCCTCTGGGCTCCAAACACTCATCTTCACACTCATCAATGTAATCCTACTTGTTTTTTTTTAACTCAGCGATACGCATCAGCAAAATTTAAGAGAAGAAAATCATTAAAAACAAATAAGAACTCAATTAGCATTTGCGACAGATCATTAGCTTAACTTTATTTTCCTTTTAGTGTAATTGGTGTACTTTGTAAAATTCTTCTGTCAGCCGCAAAACTGAAGGAACTAAAGGGGATTTCAAAGGTCGTGTGTATATTTTCCTTTGTGTGTTTGTGTTGGGAGGGTAAAGGGGCATTTCGATAGAATTTCTTGACTGTCCTTTCAACTCATTTTTCTTTAATGGGATGTTCTGAAGGAACCCCGTGTTTTTTGATGCAGCAGTCAACGGGAGGCTTTGAGGGCTCTCCGATGGGCGTCAGCTTTGTTTTTGTTTAAGAGCGGCAGCCCTACTGAGAACTGGTGGTTTTGAAAGGATCACACGTCCTCATTGTGGTCACACATGTCATAAAACACACCGCATGAATATTTCAATCTTAGGATGGTTTTCCATCTCGCTGGTTTTCCTACTTCTGTTTGTTTCTCCCTGGCGCACAAAAAGAGGTTTCAGACGGACACTGTGCTCACCACAAATGAATGTGGAGATCAATATGGATAAGCCCCTTAGAGCACTGACCTTTACGAACCCAACTATACTGTTTAATGTTCTGGTCGGCGTTTAAATGGACAGATCATCACATACTTCATTAATCGTCCAGCCCCCTTTCACGCCTACTTTCTTCCAGCAATTTCAGCCGTTTCTGCAATTCCAGGGGGAAAACTCCACTATTTATGACATGAAAAGTGTACCAAAGCTCATCCGTGGATGCCATCTTTACCTCTTAACCCTTCTTTTGAAGTCCAATAAGGATGGCAACCCTTACAGTTCAAGGCTAAGGTGCAACTTTGCAGAGCAAAATGTACGGACAGAAAATAGCCTCACCCCAATTTGTGCGTGTGTAATTCTTGATTTATCCGTACAATTCTTTGGTTTCTTGATAAATCAGCAACATTTCACTGCCACCCTATCAGTGCAATGCTTGGGCTAGCCTATTAGATGAGTGAAATCCATGTCAAGAAAAACAAACTAAACAAGTTTCTACATTCTATGAAAAGGTGACGAAATATGGTGGAAAATATCAGAATTTCTTGAAACAAATAATGAAAAACACTTTTGTTTGCAATATTGAAATAAAATACATCAATTAATTACAGTATTGCGGGTATTTTCCACCATTTTAGGACCTTTTATAGACAAAGAATACTTTTGAAACAAATCTAACTTCCCAAATGCGACATTTGACCTTGTGCTACATACCATAATCTCCAGTGGCCCCTAGTTTTTAGCTTTACATAAAAAAGTACATTAAAAAAGTTCAATTGAGTGACTGTACTGAATCTTACCAATTAAAAAGTTGTCAAATCCATAGTCAACATTTCACAAAATTTACAAAAAATATGTAATTTTTCATGATAAATATGGAATAAAATCTACATAAATGTCGTTCCGATTATCCAGCAGGACATGTTTTTTTTTCAGCATCCTTAGTCCAATGCAAATGATGATGGGAGATCATAAGTGAGCATACAAGTACTTGCAGACGAGCTAAGAACCACAGTCCGAACATACAGTACCTTAATGTACTGGACACACTCGGCACACATGCATCTACAGAGTAAGAAGTAAATATAACTAATAAATCAAGCTCATCCAATAAGCAGTTTTGAGCAGTTTAAAGCTGCAGGCTGGTCAAGGGGATTGTGCCAGAGCCACTTAGAGCTGCAGGCTTTTTTGTCAGACTGAGCTGGGATTTATGCTTGCAAGGAAGACTGCATGCATGCTTGTTTGTGAGTGAGGCAGTGCCGAGCATGTGTTACCCTTATGAAACAGCAGTGTAAAGTAAGTCACCTGCACAAAACAGAGCTAAAAGGGAATGTTTACGGTCGACTACTATTAGGCTTTTTTTCTTCTTTTGCGGTTGCAGTTTTGATTGAATGCAGACACCCTGAAAACATAATCACACAGACACAGAGACACACTCACACAGCTATTTCTATATATCAAATCTCAGCTTATAGCTCTCTGGTGTCGTCCATTTACTCTGGGGTCCATCTGGGAGAGCCCAAACTGATAGAAGTGCACCATAATGGACTTTTTATAAGCCACTGGACAGACAGAGCCACTCCATCTTTTGCTCTTTCTCACTCAGCTCCAACCTCTTTCCCTCCCAGTTGCAGATATGAAGAGAGAAGTTAAATCTGCTCTGTGCAGGACAGTGTCTGATTGGGGAGCCTGGAGGTCACTGCACCTTCCAAATGGATTCAGAATCTAGTTTGGAAGTCTCAGACTCTGGTTTGTGTTCCGCTTTTTCACATGGTACGCTTGCGCTGATACTCCATTGATCTTTTCTGTAACTACAAATTAAATGGTAAATGGTACACAGTCCATTAGACCACTAAGACATCAGTATACATACTAAGTGGTTAGCATACAAACTAAGATGTTAGCATACATGCTAAGACATTAGTATAGAAACTAAGATATTAGTATACATACTAGGGGTAAGCATACAAACTAAGACATTAGCATACATGCTAAGACATTAGTATATATACTAAGACATTAGTATAGAAACTAAGACATTAGCATACATACTAAGACGTTAGTATATATACTAAGACATTAGTATAGAAACTAAGATATTAGTATACATACTAAGGGGTTAGCATGCAAACTAATACATTAGCATACATACTAACACATTAGTATATATACTAAGACATTAGTATAGAAGCTTAGATATTAGTATACATACTAAGACGTTAGTATATATATTAATGTCTTAGCATACATACTAAGACATTAGTATATATACTAAGACAATAGTATAGAAACTAAGATATTAGTATACATACTAAGGGGTAAACATACAAACTAATACATTAGTATACATACTAAGACGTTAGTATATATACTAAGACATTAGTATAGAAACTAAGATATTAGTATACATACTAAGGGGTTAGCATGCAAACTAATACATTAGCATACATACTAACACATTAGTATATATACTAAGACATTAGTATAGAAGCTTAGATATTAGTATACATACTAAGACGTTAGTATATATATTAATGTCTTAGCATACATACTAAGACATTAGTATATATACTAAGACAATAGTATAGAAACTAAGATATTAGTATACATACTAAGACATTAGTATAAATACTACAATATTACTATTCACACTACGACATTAGCATATATGCTAAGACATTAGCATACATACTAAGACGTTCACATCCATACTAACAAATTAGCAAACATACTAAGACATTAGGATACATACTAAGACGTTAGCATACATACCGAGACAATAGTATACATACTGAGACATTAGCATACATACGAAGACATTAGTATACATGCTGGACATATACATTCTACAAACAACTGAAGTGTGGGTCTAAGGACACCGTATGACAGCATAATCCGTATATCGTAAGTGCGTTTAACTTACTTTACCCTTATAATTACTTACACTTACCACACAAACGATAACCATACATTCCATTTTCATGGATTCGTTGAGGTCGCCGTATGACCCTCAAAATAACTGCAAGACACATTAAGATTTAGCCACTCCTCTCAAAGACCCCAAACACAGCAGCACCCGTATCAGTTAACCCCCATATGAGTGTGACTAAGGCTTAATATATTATTAGCCATGCAGTGAATACAACTGTAAGTAATGAGGAGTTCAGTGTCTTTATGGTTAAATCAACGTCCACACATGGACAGGCAAGGTAGTAAACAAGCCTACGATCTTCTGATTAGTGACAGACAGATAGATGCCCTTTTAGTTACATTTGTACAAAATGTGGTGACATTAGATAATAGAAAAGAGGAAAGTCTTATGATTTTTAAATGTTATATAATAACCTAACAACTGAATTGTACTTTGAGCAAAAGTTCAGCAGTATCACAGCTAAAAAGTCGACAAAACCAAACACTGCTGCTTAGACAATGACTTGAGCCTGAATACACTTGTTTGAAAATGTATTTCATTAATAAATCTTCCAATAAATCTATTCTTCGTTACATTGTACAGCTTATTTATTTAAGACAAACACAGTCATTCCCTGTAATTGTTGAAGATTTGCTGTTGTCTCAGTAAGGGACTCACAGAATGTTGAGATGTGTACAATTACCTTTCAAGGAGTCAAATCTCATAGCTCTCAGTCAACATGAGTGTTCTACCGAAACAAACTGTCACTATTGTTCCATAAAATAAAACAATGGGGGCACAATATAAACCGCAAATGTAACAATACCAGGAACATAGGAAACTGACCTTGTTAGCTGACAGTGGTGTCCTAGAGATAAAAAATAAAAATAAGCAAATAAACAATGCTCACAGGTCCCAAAGCTCAAGTCAACTCCAGGAAATAGGACATACTTTCCCTGTAGAGTCCGTGCCACGCTTGAATATGATTGACCGCCAGAGTCCAGTTTGTTTGGATTGTCTTATCGCTCCAACCCATGCTTTGTCATAGTTAATCACCGCGCCCGGCTCTCAGTATGGATCTAGTGGGATCATGAAATGCTGGAGCACAACTCTTCAAAGCCAAGATGTCAATTAAGCAGCAACCACATTACATGTTATCCTGCTTAAGACGTGAGTCCCAACTCAAGCAAAACCACAATTCACAATCTGGTTTACAAGACACACCAAAGAGGCCAACACCGAGTAACACACTTAAAGGGGACATATAAAAAATCTACTTTTTTAGCTATCGAGTGTTTTGTATTGTTCATTCCTCACTTTAAACAACTGCAACTCCAGACTATTTCCTGGTGGAGAAAGGGATCAGGCTATTTCATGGTGTGAAAAAGGAACATACTATTTTCTGGCTGAAGAAGGGAGCAGGCTATTTCCTGGTGGAGGAAGGGAGCAGGCTATTTCCTGGTGGAGAAAGGGATCAGAGTATTTCCTGGTAGAGGAACGGAGCAGACTATTTCCTAGTGGCGAAAGAGATCTGACTATTTCCTGGTGGAGAAAGGGATCAGACTGTTTCCTGGTAGAGGAAGTGAGCAGACTATTTTCAAGTGGGGAAAGGGATCTGACTATTTCCTGGTGGAGAAGGGATCAGGCTATTTCCTGGTGGAAAAAAGGAGGAGAACATTTCCTGGGGGGAAAAGGGAACATACTATTTTCTGGTGGAGGAAAGGATCAGACTATTTCCTGGTTGAGGAAGGGAGCAGACTATTTCCTAGTGGCGAAAGGGATCTGACCATTTCCCAGGGGAGAAAGGAATCTGGCTATTTCCTGTTGGAGGAAGGGAGCAGACTATTTCCTGGTGGAAATCGTGAGTGAAAAATTAGGAAGACTGACTCTAACATGGACTATTGAGCATAGACGGAAAGGTGCAAGTGTCTCTACGAAAGTGATCCTCATTAACGGGAAACAGATTTTTGATACATTGATAAATTATGCTTCAAAGAGAAAAGAAATGTTTACAGCCAGTGCTAATCTGAAATGTTCTTCAGGTGTTATCTGCATTTTTTGACCAAACACCGCGAAATAAATATATTAGCCATCACCATTCTGTCTGTGCCAAATTTTGGGGATAAACTCCCAGGCTACACAGTATGTACATCAATATATCTATATTTTTTACATTGATGGATTTTAGTTTCCTTTTTCTTTTGTTTTACATTCAGGAAACAGATATTTTTTTTACTTACGTCATCTTTGTATCAAAATCTGAATACATTGAATGAAAAAAAAATGTATGTATTTTTTTGTGGGTGACAAGCTAACAAAGACGGTTCTAGAATGACATCATGAAATAGGCGGCACCCTCAAGGAGCCAAAGGCGGAGTCGTTTTACTTCCGGGTATGAAAAAGTTTACAAAAATATTTTTTATTTTATAAATAATTCGTTTTTTTCACCATTCTAAAGGTAAAATACAATCATATACATTATACATGGATATAGTTTACTCTGGTATGACCACTTCAAAGAGTCTGTCTTCTAAAAAAAGATTGCTTGTTATTTTACAAAGATCCAAAGGTGGTAAAGAATTCACTTGCAACTCCGTCTTATTTCCAGTATTGGCAAATGATCCCCTTATAAAGAGAGTATACGTTCTACTATACTAGAGCGTAGAAAATAGCATCAGAGCTCAGGTGTTGGCTTTTTGGCAGCATCGTGTTTTTTCACGTGTTGCAAACAAAGTTAAGAGTCACTGGTATTGTGACTACTCTAACATGTATTCCCAAACAAGTTGTAGTAATACTGTGAACGATATTAATAGAGTTTGACTGACTCATGGACTTATGTCTGACTATTTTGCCTCGCTTATAGTTCAGTGCGCCTCGTATATGACATAATTTGGAAAATAGACCTTTCATCAACACCGCATCTTATACTGCTAAATATACAATATTTTTTGTTAGAAAGTTAATACACAGAAGCATCCAGCATGCCAGAAATTACAAATGTAAATAAGTTGTTTGAACTTTTCACAGGTGCTCTAGTCGTCTGTATGTAAAAAGCAAATTAAAAATATGAATCCTGGGAATCCAAGACAAAACTACATCAACAAATCAGCTCAGTTTGAGATCTATAATCTAAATAAATTGTTATGTTATCTTTTCATCTGTGACAGATATCAGCTACTTTCTTAAATTATGTAACATAACCTTTTTTTTTTAAACCAGAGCTTTTTTTCCTTGGCCTGGTGTTCGCACATAAAACAGCCACAGTAAAAGACTGATTAGTGTTCAGATTTGACTCTGCACTGGTACGCTGTTACCATAACAACATCTTTGCACTGATGGCATAAGGAACAGAGGGAACACATAAAAAGAGAGAGTAGTGATAAAGGCCAGCTGCAATGACTCACATATTCTTTCACTTCTTTATGTGCTTTTCGTGTTTTTTTTAAAAGATTGTTTACATTTGGTTTCTTCTCTTTTTAATTTATCATAGCTTTTGTAATATAGATTTTTACAATTTTGGGCTTCAAAACAATGTTTTTCTGAGGATGTTATTCCAATTCAAATCTCCACGGTTACCATCCCTGCATCTATTAGGACTTTGGGAAAACGCTGCATTCAAATGCACTGATGTAAGCAGTATCTGCATTGACACAAGTGCATTTTATTCATCGTTGGGTATTTTTTCCGTTTCCAAACCCTAAAGGAGTATAGGAGGAGTTTAAAATGGTTTTTAGTTGGGAGTTTAGTAGAAAAGACAGCAGAATGAGACTGACTCTCGCCCTCAACCTGTCTCCTGAGTACACAAACACTTTCACAGCACTTACTGATACTCTTTCAGCTACCTTTCATCAAGGGGGAGGGGTCAGCACAGCAGGACAGAAGGCCAACGTTTGGGGCCTTTCATGCTGGCTGCACACAGCCATGCACCAATGCGAACACTCTTACACACACGCACGCAGTCAATCACAGACATGCTCAGTCGAGCTGAGCCGCAGCAAGATATTGCTCCTGTCTACAGCAAAACAGGAGCTGAAGCATTCCAGCGCTCTGCTGTTTCATTTTTACTTTTTAAGGGAGAAGGACGAGTGCACAAAAATACAGATAAATAAATAAATAGAAAATAGAGCCATGGAATAAAAAGAGCAGCCTTATTTGTCTCTGATATGACCAGATACTTAATGGTACATGTGGCTACTCAATGGACGATTGGGATGAGATTTTTTTACAAGATTTTTTTCAAGGTTGCCCTATTCTTTGGGTCTTTGTGAAATAAATTGAAACAGTTTTCTTTGTGTATGTCAGCTGCTGTCCTACTAACTTGTTTAGCTACATTTCTAACCATCATTTTTACTATGGAACAGCCTGACACAGCTCCTGGTGTACAGCCTGTTCTGTTTGGCTGTGGTAATATTGGGTTACTCTGTGTTCTTCCTTTTTTTTGTGCGTTTTACGACTATTCTTTAGGCACATCAGCTCTTCAGTCGAGCGCCCATAACATTACCGGTAGGGGTGTGTTATTTCTACCAATGTCTGTAATTTTCCAGGAGAAGTCCACACATTAAGAACAATATGTTCCATGAACCCCAGGGAGTCCGGCAGTCTACTCTTTCACTCTAAATTACAAGGGTGATTCCATGTTCTTTTAACAGACCGGAGTTCATTCACATCCACTCTACCTACTGCCTGTTGGGAGTAATCGCACCGACTTGTGTTCAGGAATCAAACATGAAAGCTCAGCTCCGATTGATATCCATACCTTTGACAGAACACAAATATTGTATTTTTGTACTTAAAAGTCTTGATTCTTAAAAAATAAAAGAATCACAGTCCGCCCATGGATTGTAGAATCTGGACAGCTAAACCCTTTCCCTATCTTGTACCAAATAGGAAATATGTACTGGGTCGTCAGAGAAGCCAAAATTCTAAATTCAGATATTGACAACTATTACTCTGTCATTCTATGTGCCAGACTATTCTTGCTCTAATACAGTTTTCTTAACATGTTCTTGCTAATTACATTTTTTATTATATTTTTTATTATCTCAAGTTATTTAAGTTGTAGACTGAACAATAAGATGCCTCACTAAAAGTAAGTGGTGCCCAGTATAGACTGATTTATTTTTAGGTAATACTAACAAGGTTAGGCCCTGTCTCAGTAATGTTTGTAGTTAGCGATAGCGTTTTTTTAAATGTTTTGCAAATAAGGTTAGGAGATGCAGATATTGTTGTGAATACGCTAGCGCAGATAATGTGTTGTAGTGTCAGACTTTTTTCTTTTTTTTTTTTACATCTTACCAACAATGTTTGGAGTTAGCATAGTCACAGAACTGTTTGTTTCAGCGGTCTCTGTCATTTTTTTACATGTTGTAAACAAGGTTGTGAATAAGCTAAAGAGCCTAACATGTAGCATGTTAAACAAGTTTAGAGTTAATGTGAATGCAGTTAATAAAGTGACTCATTAGTTTTGCATAATGTGGCTTTTAGCTCAGTGTGCCTTATAAATGACACCAATCCAAAAATAGACCATCATTGACGGTTCACTTTATAATCCGGTTCGCCCTACTGTGGGGAAAATATGGAATTTAAAACTTCAATTCACCAGTGAAAAAGATGAAACGTTTTAGGGTGTTCATCTGAAAATTTCTAACAAGTTTTATGTCGTTTTCTATTTTTCCTTATTTTTCTTGCTTCACTAAATCTTTATTTCAAAAAATATTAGAAATCAATTAACTTTTCTTTTGTTATTTTTACATATAATTGAACAGAGTTTTTTTATACGAAAACTATAACATTGGTTGATCAAATCGATAAATCTTTTTTGAGATTTATTTTTGTATTTTCTCAGTAAAATACTTTTCCAGAACTTTTTATTGCCAAAATTCACCTCTTTACTAAAAGAAAAAAAAACAGTTTTTGCTCAAGTTAAATTATCTGTTCTTACAAAAGATTTTTCATGACCAAATACAATAAAAAAATAATTGAAAAAAAATTGATATTTAATAAAAAAAATAGCTGAAATAGTTACTTGAACAACAACAGACTACTTTAGGGAAAATAAATATTTTCCTGCACTGAAAAAACAGTTCAGTAACTGTGGAAAAGATACTTTTTTTTACTCTATTCCTTGTAATAGTATACTGGCAAATTGCTAAAAACAGTTGGTGCACTTTTAAATGTTTTTTTTTTTAATCCTTCTTTGTCTGCTGTGTCTTTAAGATAACAGCTCCTGCTTCCATTGAGTGAAAAAGCTGAAATAATTCCTTAGAACTACACATTGTTTAGGGGTTTACTCTCACAGAAATCTATTTTGTGTGCACCAAAACTATTTTCATCAAGAAAATATTCAGGGCCTTTTAAACTCTTGATTTGTAGTTCCTATAGTTTTTTTTTACTTCAGTCACCCTGCATCAAAATGTTTTAGTCAATTTTATCACAAGAAGAGAAAAGGTGTTGTGCAAAACAAAGGCCTGGATAAATAAGTGATGGCAGTCTGGCCATAAGGCTAATGGAGAGAGCAGTGCAGTTGTACGCCGTGTGAATGGAGCTCCATGCTAAAGAGCTAATTTCACCCATGGAGATCAGCAGGGCTAATCAGAGGTTTGTATTACTCTCAAGGACAAATGCAGCATAATGTAGCAACCAAGTTACTCTGGGAATTTAAAAAGAAAGAAAGGGAAAAAATCTAATTAAAAAAGAAAATAGAATTGCTTTGAAAACCCGATTTAAAACCCAAAATTGAAACCTGTCCTGAGGTTAAGCTGGGTGAGGTTGGCTTATTATTTAGCTGGAAGTACTTCTCCACATTTTTATGACATGATGGACATCTTTTGATCTGTTTGAGCTGCAATTCTAGATTTAGTTTATTTCATAACGTCTAAAATATTGTCACAATAAAAACTAATATGCTTCATCTTCAGCTCATTTTCTACTGATCAAAACCTAGAAGGAGCTGTATTGTCTTGCTTTAACTTTTAGGAAATTTGGATTTGCGTTCATGACCTTTTTTTTAATAATCAATATGAATTATGTATATTTTTTGGCACGGACAAAAGCAAAAATATAAAAAGAACCTAGCATCTCTCAAAATGTTATTTTTTATTTATTTATTTTTACGTGTGACAAAAGCTCAGATAACTTTTTTTTGTTATTTTTCCCCTCTTTGTCCTCAGCAGTCTTACACTGCTGGGTTTTGTTATTTTAGTTTGGGGTTGGACATTGGTAGTCTTAGTTTGCTGGCTTTGTTAATTTGTTTTCTTTAGGTGGCAGCCATTAGGGAGCTGCTGACTCCGCCGGTTGACATGGCTGGGTCAGCACTCCCCCTGACTTATTTTAAGTTTGGCCAAGGAGCCTCCATAGAGAGATAAGAAAGCCACATGTGGATCTGGATCCGCAGGTTGCCGACTCCTGATCTTAACAAAAAGGGTTTAAAGTGAAGCTTTAGGTAATTTCAATAATCTTCAGGTAATGGTTCTTAACTTCACACATCACTCTGAGCCAACAGCTAAAATTTTCAATTTCTTCATAGCCAATCACAATCAAATTCCTGCCGTAAATTTGTAAAAGTTTGTTTATCCGCATTCCAGACATTTCATTGGCCCATCCCCCAGTTCTCTCCTCCTGGCTTTTCACTTTGGTGCAGTCTGACCTTGACCAACATCAGCGTCTGGACTGAGGTCATCTGAAGCATACAAGATGACTACTGACTATTCATGCTCAATTACATTTTTCAATCACACTCTGTCATTCATCCAGCTGCAGGTTCAAACTGCCAATGCCAAACTTGGCAATCCTGGTTTCGCCACTTAAAGTACAGGTTTGTGGTACTGTACCGCTTTCTCAGGAGCCCCAAAATGCTTTACAGTCTCAGTTCCTTTCACCCATGCTCCCACCAGGAACAATGCGGGAAAAAATGAACACACGGGCAGACAGGGCAGGAACCAAACTTGTAATGCCGACCACTCTGCAACACAGCCACCTGTTTAATTTTTCAAAATGTAACAGTCAGGTTTTGGCTGCAGCTCTGTGTCATCACCATAGGTAATTATTTCTTAGTATTGCAGACCAAGGTTTTTTCTTAGTCAGTGCCAGGTTCTTTGTTTTACAACCCATTCTGTTTTTACTGATATTAGTCATGCCACATTCTTTGTTTCTTTTTCCTTCAACTTTTCGACAAATTTGAGTTTTTCTGTTCAAGTTTTTGTTTCTGTTGGTGCCCAATGTCTCCTCCAAATAGAAAAAAGTAAAATGAAAAAACAATAGGTTATGATCCTGAAAAGTACCCATCCATTGCTTGTCAACCAAAATACAGACAAAAAAGGGAAATGAATACAAGTTTACAGATTTTTATTCGAATAGAATGAAACTGGCAAAGCTAACACAAGTAAAATAATATGGAGAAATGTTATGATCTATAGTTTAGTACGTTTGAAAGTTTTGATTTTTTTTTAGATGAGGCAATAGCGTTTCTTTGAAATCCACTCAAATTACTTATCAATACACAGTGTGTCCCATAAGTCTCGGAAAAATTAATTTTTCTTGCCATAAACCATTTTTATTTATATATTATGCTCTATATGACTGCCATTTTGTCAGGAACATCTTCCTTGATCCAAAACAGGTCATGTTTTTGTGAACTTGACAATGCATTTTGTGTGATTTTTGTCCCTTGTTTTCTGTTAAATGCGTTTGCAATCATACAACTGCCTTCTAAACCAGGCAGGACGATTTCCATTAGTTTCTTTTTATTAAAGTATCTGACATATTTCTAAATACATGTTAGAACCATATATTTATGGCATCTATCATCCCTCCTATGTATGGAGACTTATCGGACACAAATTTGTAAAAGCACTCCCAGGGGTCTTTTACTTATGACAATGTGTGTCTTTTTCTAGGACATAGTTTTTGAAGAGTAGTAGTTCATTAGAAATCTACCTCTGAGTTGTGGGCGGGACCATTGGCATGGAGCAACCCCGCCCCCTTTTCCTTCCACATTCCACAGTGGAGCAAAAACCTTGTCTGCTCAGTGTCTTCTTGTCACTAAAAAGCTCTTTTTCAATCAGCATTTTTTTTCATCAGCAAAATGAATCGATAAATACTCAGAAAGGCACTTTTAATCCTAATTTTCTTTATATATGTCCTCCATTATCAGAAAAATGCAACAAGAACATGTTAGAAACACAATTTTTGTAAGAAAAATGTGGACTATATATCTTATGGCCGTTCTCACACTGATATGTTTGTACAGACTATATCTATAGTCAAACAAATTACTCCATCCATCCATTTTCTTGACCACCTTGTCCCTTTACGGGGTCACGGGGGTGCCGGAGCCTATCCCGGCTGCTGATGGGCGAAGGCAGGGTACACCCTGGACAGGTCGCCAGTCTGTCGCAGGGCCTCAATCACACACACATCCACTCTCACATTCACACCTAGGGGCAATTTAGAGTCACCAATCAACCTATGAAGCATGTTTTTGGACGGTGGGAGGAAGCCGGAGTCCCCGGTGAAAACCCACGCATGCACGGGGAGAACATGCAAACTCCACACAGAAAGGTCCCAGCCGGGATTCGAACCGGGGCCTTCTCGATGTGAGGCAAGAGCTCTAACCACTGCGCCACCGTGCAGCCAACAAATTACTCATTTATGTATATTAACATATGTACATATATATAGTTTGAGCAATCTTCACAAGATTTTACAGTCCTGCTGCCAGCATCATGTTCTCTTCCAGCAATGACACTTAAAACAAAGTATGTTAGGAATAATTTGGCCTCACAAAAAACACACAAAAAAAACATATCTTCAACCTGGGTCCCGTGGGAACCAGACTAAGCACATCACCAGCATCCTACTGAGGTAAAGGGTCAACACACTGACAGGGTTTTGCTCTCCTCCACAATGCCTTGTGGTAAAATAAGACTTTTACAGCATGTCCCAGCGGGAAGCAAACCCTCAGCTCTGCAGAGTGAGCGCCATCCACTACTCAGTTAGCCGCATGATTACTTGGTGTATGAATGCACCATATGAGCTGTCTCTTTTGGAACAGACAATAAATGGATATGTTTTCTCTCTATCTGCCGTCTTTATTTTCAATTTCCTGTGGCTAAATTGTGCATAAGTAGTGAGTTTGACAAGGACTGCACGAATAGATGTGGTAGTAAAAATTCATGGCAGACTGCAGCTGTGCTTTGATCATTCCTTCCTGCTTTTGTTTCGACACTGTCACTAAGCTCTTACATTCAGCACATATAGCCTATGGTTTTATTTATTTAACACCCTCAGCCACATTGACCTGCTATTTGCTTGTTTTATGCCTTTACGCCTTAGATTCTTGCTCTGCAACTATTTCTGTAAAAATTCTTTCTTCTTGTCTTCTTTGTCTGCACTTGACTTGCTGTTTCACATTTCCAAAACCACAGAAAAACTACTTTCTCAAAGAATGTCACAAGGCTGGAGAATAGACTTGTTCAAGTAAATAGAAAGGATTAAAGTACGTGTCTTTTTTTTATTTCATTTTTACTTATTTATTTTCTATAGCTAGATGAAAGCGCATGCTGCACTGAACAATATCACAGTGGCTTGCCAAGGCACCCCATTTAGCGGCCACTTTTAATCAAATGAAAGCATGCAATTAGCAGTTTGATGCTCTCTTAAGTTTGAACAAAAACATGTTAATAGTTTTGCTAACCCTGTGAGGGAAAAAGAAACATCTTACTTTGAAAGGTTGCAGGAAATATGCAGTAAAATGAGCTTTGTCGATCCCGTCCCATGCAAATTAATAGCTTAAGTAAAATACAGTGAGATTAGAATAATTATATTTTAACTGAAGTGCAAATGAAGTTCTGCTCCATTATAAGTGAATGGAACGGTTTTGTATCAGCTGTATCACGTGGCAACAATCCACTGCTACATGAACAGTGTGGACATCAAATGTTTTTTATTTCCCTCAACAGTCCTGGACTGCAGGGACCAGATTGTTTTCGCAATACTTCTTTCTTTCTTACTGCACCTTTGAGCAACAAACTTTGATGAGCCACATACTCAAAAACTAACCAAAATCTGCACAGACCTTGTACCAGGTGAAGATGAGTTCTTAGTAAGCAGTAGGGTTGGGCACCGATGGGTTCTGATGCAGTTCCGGTGCTACCGCGGTTCTTTTGTTTCGGTTTCGGTTCCCTTTCGGTGCTTATTGCGGTTCTTTAGTAATAAAAAATAATGCCTTTATCTTCCTAAACCCAAAGCAGAACGGCTTCAAACAAGCGCAGACTCCCTCCTGCCGTGCAGCTGTGCGCACGTAATATAAAGCATAATATAAAACTCAACAAGGAGGAAACGATTCATTGTTTCATTTTGGGATGGTGCTCCAGCGTTGTTTAAAAATTGCGGAAACTCCACTATTCACAGCGAAAGTCCCGCCCACCGACGTTGCGGAAGCCGACCATCTTGGCGGTTTTATATGAGCCCGCCCACGAACACAAGAAAGTAAATAGATAGGCTGAATTGTAAAGAATCAGAAGTGAGTACAAGTGATTGACATGTCCACAGACAAATGAAACTTCAATGAACTTTGGAACCGAAATCCGGCACCGTTTGCAGCCGCATCTTTCAGTTTCGGTAGAACCGCGCAAATCATAACGGTTCCTACTTGGAACCGAACTTCGGTGCCCAACCCTAGTAAGCAGTGACATCACATCAAAATAATACACGGGGACAAAATCTTTTATGGGGCTCAAAGAATACAATTCAAATCCACTAATAAAAACAAAATCTGTGTTAGTGGGTAGTGCAAGGAAGCTTTGAAATTATCATGGGATGGCCACAGACTCAACGGCTAGGCGGATATTTTGTGGCAAAGTGTGAAATTTTAAAACTTTATATATATATATATATATATATATATATATATATAGTTTTCAGATTTCACATATATTTTGTTATATATTTATAGCACATATATATATATATATATATGCATATATACACAGTGTTCCCCCGCATATTCACATTCCTGTATTCGCGGTTTTACATATTCACAAACTTTTTTCTTTAAGTCACATGGCTCTTCCAGTTAGTGACAAAAACTCAGACAACTCAAGACGCTTGTATGAATTTTTTGTGTCTGATGGAGGTTCTGTGCTGCTGAGGTGTATCTCCGCACAGCGGAGCCCCCTCCAGAGCGCGGAGGAGGAGCGCCCGTCGGGTTCTAGCCTCCCCTCTTTATGCCTCTGCATGGAAAAACGGTATCAGCTGACTTAGAAGTAGCCAAAGAAACACCCGAAGAAGATAATCAAGGAGAATAATTACCAGAGCAGGTATTTGTTACTTGAGGAAGGAGGAAGCAGGGGTTACACTACTTCTCTGCGTCATAAAGTACGCTGTCGCTTCTGAGCAGTCTTTTTTTCCTGAATTGAAAAAATAATCTTTATATTGAGCAATATTTTAATGTTCCTAATACAAGCCATGATCAGAACTGTTTTCGATATGGGTCAGTAACTGACATTCTTCGGCCAGGGGGGTGGAGGGTGAGACAGGTATAGGGGGGTTCTCCGCATTCGCGGATGTCTCCGCGAATAACGGGCTATTACTAATATGTAGTAGTAGTTCACTTTCGGCTTATCCCTTTCGGGGTCGCCACAGCGTAACAGCACCCACTGTTTCGCATCAGTGATTTGGCAGAGATTTTTACGCCGGATGCCCTTCCTGACACAACCCTGTACTTGAGGGGCACAGGGACCCAGTGAGGCGGCACCGTCAAGGGTCTGGCCTAAGGACCCAATCTGGATGGGGATCAGTGGACAACCCTGGGAATCAAACCCAGGGCTACTGCGTGCCAGCCCTTCACCTAGCCCACTGAGCCACCCAGCCGCTGGGCTATTACTAATATATATATATCAGTGGCGGGCCGTGCATTTCACACCTAGGCCTTCAGTAGTGCTCCATCTGAATCAATCCAACCCTCAATAACTATTTTATGGCAATAAAACTTCTAGTGCAGGTACAGCTGCCACACACACACCAAAAGCATAAAAAATAACCTGATAAAATTTCAATATTATGTAGGGAGATAGCAAAATTTTACTCACCAAAAATCCAGATTATTTAAACACAAAATCCATCCTTTCTATCCTCAAGAAGATTTCAATCACTCTGTCGTGCAGAATCCGTGCGTTTCGCAGATGGAAAGTGTTCCGTGGCTGTGATAAGCTGGAAAAGGCTGCATGCGGGAAATGTTCTGGTATTCCTGAAGCCTCTCGTGGTCCAGGAGGGAGACAAACATCAGTTTTTGTGATCGATCAAGGTCTGTGTCTGGAAAATAATATTTGCGCGAGGATTTTGCGCTGCAAGCGCCCGCGGTGCGTTCAGGAGCCTCGTAGATTTCAGCTTCACTCCCGCTCAACGGAGTCACGGAACTCCTTTACCCGTGCCAGACAAAACTGTGCCACAACTTTACCCAGACATTCATTTTCCACCAAAAATCAGACGATGAGACGCTTTCCACTGGCAACATCTTCAAACCCGACACGCCGCTCCTCGACACCTGTGTCCGTCACATAACGCAGAACCAGAGCGAGCTGCGAGCTATCCAATCAAAGTTCGTGAAAATGATGACGTTTCCGAAGGCCTTCTAGCTGGCCTTGGTTTGGCCTACTCCAAATCTGATTGGTTGAAGCAACAGTTTGGTCGACAATTATTTTATGCTACAGGGCCCGCAGAACTGATTGTGAAGGCCTCCGGGCAGATTTCTTTGACCCTAGCAACAAATGGTGCTGCAATGTGATTGGTTAATGCTTAAATAGGAAAATACACGTCTGGAAGCAGCGCAACCAGGGAGACAGCAATGAAAGGACGAAGACAGAGCATTTGGAATTATAGAATACGTATTCATGGAAATAAATAATAATTAATATCAGTCTGTGATTCAGATATTTTTAGGCAAGCAGAGAAGGACTTGCAGGCCCTGACGGCCCGCCACTGAAATATATATATATATATATATATATATATATATATCCCTAACGTGGGATTGCTATATACATTTTGTACATATACAAATATACACATACATACAGTATATATATATATATATATATATATATACACTCTATATAAAACTATGGTTTGAGCGATCGTCACAAGATTTTACAATCCTGCTGCCAGCTTAAGTCTACAACCTTTGGTAAGAGGCCGCCATCTTCCTTAAAGAAAATAATAATATATTAATAATAAAATAAACACCTTTAGTACTTTTTACAAATTTAAACTCCTCCTAGGGATTTGGATTTGTCGCCTCATAATTTCTCGAGCTTCATAGCCAATCTACATAGCTAAAAGTGGATCTTGGAGTTGTAGATTTAACATAGCATTAGCGTGGCAAGCTAAAGCTTCCCATTTCCCTGGAATGTTTTGAAAAAGTAATGCATAAATCACTGACTTAATCTGAATGAAACGCTAAAACATCAAATATGACTATATTAGGAATGTGGGTGTTGATTAACATAAAACCTCTGTTGCCAAGAAAAAAACAGAAGTTTATTTTGCAGATTACTCTAAAAATTACACAGATCTGTTTGGTTCCCCCAGGTGACCAAAACACAAAATGGTTGCTATGGAGATAAAACCAATATAAAAGGCGCCCATTTGAAAAAAAGCTCTGTTTTCATGAATTTGCCACTTCTCTAGCCTGGTTGACAGAGGTGTGTGGCTACTGCTTAGCAGTGAGGGCGTGACAGGAGGGGGCGGGTTGCAATTTACTTTCAGATTTAATTTTGATTGTTTTATAACTTTCTAAATACTAGTACAATTTTTGAAAATTGCAATCAGCTCAGTTTGCAATCATCACATTGCATCATTTCATCAAGTTTCACATCTCCTCAAGTAAAGAAAGACCTACCTACCTCTTGCTTTCCACTCTACAGCCTTTTCCTCCCACTGTGTCAACAGTTTTTTATTTTCCCTCCATGATGACATGCTTGTGTGTGCTGAAAATAGACTTCTGAATAAACAATGTATTTTATCACTTGCAACAACAGGTGAGTTTTTGCAAAGTTTGCAATATGATATTGATTACAACTTGCAGCTAACAATTCTCTTTGAAAACATTGGATCGTCATGCAACTCTTCCACGGACTTCCTCTCTGTTACTTTGGTTTAATGTCCTGATGTCTTTCTCCTGAAAATCCTGCGTCAGCCGTATGGCCTGCTGATTAATCACTCAATTACTTGTAGCCAATATTATCATCGATTTACGTTGCCACATTTTGGCCTTCCAGTCAGCTTGACAGGGAGCAGAACTCTCTTTTCTGCACCTCCCTGAATTGGAGTGAGGCTGCATGCTGCTGCAGTGGTTAACTCTGTCTCCTCACATCAAGGAGGTCCTGGTTCAAATCCCAGCGGGGAGCTTTCACAGTCAGTGCACATTTTTTTTTTTTTTTTCTTCAAGTGCTTTCCTCATGAATGTCAGGTTGATTGGTGATTTTACGTTGGCTTTAGGAGTGAGGCTTTATAGCCCTGTGATGAACTAGCAATCTATTCAGGCTGTACTTAGTTTCTTGCCTGATGATGTTTGGGACAGGCTCCAGACGAACCATGTGACTTTGAAAAGAATTAAGTGGATGTAGAAAATGAGGAAGTGAATGATGAGAAGGAGGTCACGGGCGAGTAGTGCTGAAGGAAGCACAAAAAGGCCCAAGGCCATTTTTCTGGATGGTATTGTTGAAAATTAGATAAATATTAATTTAATCATTTATTAACTTATTTTAAATATCACTTGCTTAAGCACCCCTCAAGCTACTACAAATCTGTACAAAAGATGTTGCAGTAAACTGCTAAAAATGCAGCAATACACTTTTTAAAACATGATTTTTTTTCTTGTTATTAGGATACATTGTGTATCTTTGCAGTCATAAAGCTACTTAAATGACATATTATGTTACTTTACATATCAGCACATAATTCACACAATAATCTGGAACATTCTCGACTAATAGATTCAGAAGAAATGCGAGTTTGATGTTTGTTTACATGTTTCCATTTCTCATTAGCTTCATTTTACAACATTTTTATCACAATTCAAAGTTGAACAATTTTAAAATGTTTATCATAGCAGATGCAGACCAATGATCAGAAATAAGTCTAAAAGTGTTATGTTTACTTACATAGTCATGTGATTTATTGTTGAATTTTTAATGACCTGAGTGAGTATGTGTTGGTAAGGTATAAATATTTGATTTTAAGCTATAATTTCACTTCCATCCATTCCCTTTCAAGCAATCTATAATTTGATGCCTATTATGTCAGACATCTTTCTACACTCAAAAAAAAGTCAAATATTGGATTAATCAACAAAAACCCTTTAATTCAGCATGATAAGTTTTCATCAAATAAAAAATTTGAGTTGGTTTACTCAACTTAAATTTTTAGTTTGATAAAAACTAATATTTGTAAAACAAAAAAATTATAGAATTTTTTTTTAATTGATTCAATGTTTCATTTTTTTTTAAGTGTACAGTTGTAAACTTCTGTTGGCTGTATTTCACATGCATTATTCTTGCCTTGATTGCTTGAAATAAACCACTTTTTATTTTCTTTCCTGTTTGAATTGTATCATTGTTAGAGAAAAGTTTAAATTCAATTTCACAACCAACAAAATAAGTCTGTGCTGACAAAATTATTTGGAGAACTTGATAAATCTTGAAAATAAATCACAAATTGTAACTGATTATATTGAAGGTGTAAATATATATATGTAAAGTATGACGTGTAAAAACATTGTATTGTTACCCAGACAACCGGATGTCTGCCCAGAAAATGTAGATCACATTGTTATTTTGTAACCGCTACTTCTGGAGTTTAGGATAAAGTTTAGTAACCCTTTACTATCGAAGCTTCAGCTTATTGACGTTCTACTCTTCCACCATTTGCACGACTAACGCAGTTTTAGCGGATTCTGAACCAGAGACAACCAGCTTTTTGGGCTGATATGCAACACTTTGCAGTCGTGAAGTGTTTATGTGATCAACATTAATCAGCTGATACTCTCATGGAAAAAGGTGGCATTGCACCATAATGCAACACTTTACATTAGTAATGTGTTGCAAATCGTGGACATATTGGTGAAACAACCTCACTGAAGGAAGAAGTGCTGTCAGCTGTTAAATCTACAATGCTTCATAAGCTGTGTTTCCAATTTTATAAAATTGCACAACATGAATTAGTAATAATAAAATTCCCTAAAGTAAACATTTCATTAAAAAAAGAACAAAAAAAATTTGCATTTATAAGAAAAGAAAAGTGTTTGCGCTTGAAGGAAATGGTTTTTGAGTCGTATCGAAATTAATATATTTTGCAAAACTGCAACGGAAACACTTTTTTTTTTTAAATTAATAGTCACATGACCAACAACCGGACACTATGTTAACAGTAGGCACCACTAACAGCATCACACAACATAGCAAAAGTTGAATGTGTCATGCGTAATTGTTGGATCCACAGCTCTTCTGTAAAATCACCACACAATTTCACTAGACTTCAGTGTTTATTTTAATTTACTGCCATTTTTTATCTTTATGCTAGCTATTTTGGCTATATCAGATATCTTACCAGTTTTTAAGGCTAATTTATCATTAAGCTAATATTTTAGCTTGCTATCAGTTTCAGTGTTTTTAGCTATTAGCCTTAGCATTTTCAGCTGTCAACTTTAGCATTTTCAGCTATCAATTTCAGCATGTTTAGCTATCAGCACTAGCATCTTCAGCGGCCACATTTTGCTTACAGCATTCACACCAGCATTATTGCAAGTAATGCTATATATTTAGTTTTTATTTTTTATTTTTTTAAAAATGATATATTGTCTTTTGACCTATGTTTAACCAATTTCCCTGTTGTGGGATCCATCACATTTCTATCTTTCTGTGTTTTATCTGTCTTTATCGGCAGATCCCCATTGATCACATAAAACGGTTGAAAGGTTACAGCATGTCAAAGACCATGTGTTATTTAGGAGTCATCAGCAAAATCTCTAGTATTAAAGGATAAACATCAGATAAACATCAGTTTGACATCATTGTCATTTCATGATTAAATATAAAAATAACGAGGTACAGGCTTTAAAGTGATTCAGTAAAAATGTAGGTTATAGAAGACAGTTCTACCCTACAAAACAAGTTGACACAAGGGCGTGGTTTCTATCTGCCTATAGCAGATGGACATAAATGATGAATGAACACGATCGGTGTTCCTGTAACGACAGAAAAGCCAATCCTACACACTATCTAGAGCATTTAAGAAACATTTGATCGTTTTTCTATAGTTACTACCTATTTATGTCATAGTTACAGAATAGGTTTACAAGAATGTAGTATTATATCTCTTGAAGTTGATGATGGCAAATTATAAGTACCTTATGTAAAGTCAAAAGGAAACTAGAGCTTAAAGATATTTCTATAATAACACTCGTACGGCTAATTTCATAGGCTGTACAACATCACTGTGAAATATTTATCCATTTATTTCAGATTCTATGTGTACCCCATTATCCTTTGTCTATTGTACCAACGCTAGTATAATAGTACGTCATATTTACAAGAAACGAGTACAGCCCTTAGCAGTAACTACAGGGTAAAATGAGAGCTGTAGAGGTTTAAATGCTGCACTCAAACACTTGAAACACATGATAGGCTTTAACTGTGATTGTGGAACAGACAACGTCCACTAACTGAAAGCACCATATATGTTTTTCTTTCTTCTCTTCCTAAATTCTTTGTCATCTGAAATGTGACACCCTAGAAAAGACATTATCTTGGAAGGATTGTTGGCATGTCGACTCTTGGGTAGTCCAAGGATCATTAGAACCATCACCGTGGTAATGACCCCTCAAGCCGGGAGGATCAAAACGGATGGCGCATCGTCCTAAGAAAAGCAAACAGCTCCGTTGCACTTCATTAAATCTAACAGCTGTCCGTGCGCTTCTTTCCCTCTGTATCTACAAGTGTTGCCGTGCACACGCAATTGTGTGTGTCTGTATGCGTGAATGTGCCTGGGGGAGAGGGTAATGAGCACCGCTGGGGCTAGTTTAAACAACCAGGGTTCACTAGTGAAGAAGCAAACAGGAGCGCCAGCACTCCCCAAGGCACGGGGGAGAGGCAGTGCAGATTCACTGCTCTCTAGAACCATAATCTCCTGCTCACGTCACCGCAGGACTCAGCAGGGTCTCGGGTCCAGAACCTCGACCTTTAACCTCCCTACGGGTCCACCCGTTCCAAGCAACTTTTTCCTCCCATCTTCACATTTTAACATCCGAGTTTTTCTTTGCCAATTAGCTTCCTATGTTAGCATCTGTTAGGAGCGTGAATGGAAGTCATCCTGTCAGGATTTCTTTTTTCAACTATAAAATTACATTGATTTACGATGCTCGTCTTGATGGCAATCTTTTTTCCGACAAAGGATTTTTCTTTATCTCAATAAAGGTCAAGCACACACATAAGTTACACACAAAGTCCCAATAACCGACAAACACACACACTTTTACATGTTTCACACACAGCAGCCTGATCACCTTCCATCGATTTCCTGCTGGCCAACCAACTCCTTAGCTATCTTTTGCGTGACAGTTTGACCCAGGAGGCCTGTTAGCTGCGCCGCACACAACACAGACGTACTCCTTCCTGCAGCCTTTTGGAAACTCCCTAAAGCGTTTATTGACCTGAGAGAGAAAGCAGCTATTAATCCGACGGAGGTTTAAAAGCCTGCCACCGTGTGTTTTCGCGTGTATGCTTTTATGAAATGTGAGCGCTGCGGTCGTTGTTAATGGTTTGCAGTTTTACGAAATGGCAAGGCTTTTCTTGACCAAAAAAATAAATAAAATAAAATCACCACATTTTAATATTTGCATTCCTTTATTTTTTTTATAAATATATCAATTAAACACAGGTCAGGTAACACTTTGATTTTTCACATCTATCTCAGAAAGCGATTGGAGCATCTCCAAATCTGGAGGTCTGTCAGAGTTTAGTTCCCAGAATAATGATTGGCATGGGGAAAAAAAGTTACTTTTACTTTCATTTAAAAAGAGTGTTGCTGAAGGTTATTATTATTCCAGGACGTTATCTTAAAGGGTAACCAAACAGGACAGTTGGAGGCTGACTCCATTCTAAGCCCAGATTGGAAAAAATGCCAAAATGGGGTAATTGGAGCCGGACAGAGGGGCGGAGGTATAGCTTGGATCTATGATGGACGTATAAGCCAACTTTATATAGCATACGCTCGGTGTTAAAAACTGGTATGTTCAATTAAAAAACAAAGAAATATGGAGAGTGGTACCAGGCAAAGTGGTGCAAGTTTGTCCACATAAATTTCTGAGGAGGTTGAGGATTTTTCACCTTCCACTTCTCCTAAGGCTGGCTCTTATGGCCTGCCAGACCATACTATTGATATATATTAAATTTAAAAGCTTAGTTATATTTCGGCACAAAGGCAAAATGATGATTTGACAACAGTGCATTAGCTGCAACACTAGATGGTTCATATGTTGATAGAGGTTTATTAAAAAGTTTAAGAAAAAAGAAACAAAGAAAGTAAAGTTATCGAAAATAAACTTGAATTTCATGTAATCAGAGCGGGCAAAATCCAGCATGTGGTCTAAGATATCTGTCGGCATCCACACTAAACCTCTGCCAAGGCAATGCCGCAACTTTGTAATATTGTTTATATAAATTCAGGATAACATATTTTTGTATTATTTGTAAAAGATTCTAACGTTAAAGTGTGGATTAGATATGCCCTTTTTTTAGAGAGTGTCTTATATATTTGTTACAGATTTCACCATCTGGAGAAGAAATTAAAAGCTCAAAATGTTTCTTGTGGTTCTGGTCTTCTTCAACGGCGTCTTCAAGTGGTAAAATAACAAATACGATGAAGTAAATCCAATCCAGCTAACACTAGATTGTGAATACCATCAACAAAGTTTGAACACTCTTTTTTTCTTTTACAATAATCCCACTTGTTGAACGTCTTATTACCATCTATCCATTATATCTGAGTCACTTTTGAGATCATTTAGTTGCTGGAGCTTATCCCAGCTATTGTTGGGCGAAGGCAGGGTAGTCTGTCACAGGCAGGGGCGGAGCTACAGAGCAACTTTGTGAAAGCTTTGCTCCTCCCAGTTTCTGAGTCAATATTATAGACAAAGATTAAAAAAAAAAGCCAATTCATGTATTTTAAACATTATTAATAGCACCTCAGCTAAAATAACTGCTGTTTTAATATTATTCATAATAATAACAATAATAAAACTGTTTGAAATCCATATTTCTGATTCTTTCACTGGTAAAGAGCATCCACTCTGCTGTTCTGTTTAGCCACTCACACACATAAAATGTTCTAGCTCTGCTATTGGTCACAGGACCACACAATCACACATTCACACTTAGGGACAATTTTTATAATAACCAATTAACCTACGGAGCGTCCTTTTGGACTGTGGGAAGAAACTGGAGCGTCCAGAGAAAACCCATAAGGAGAACATGCAAACTCCACACAGAAAACATTCAAACTTTCTCACTGTGAGTGAAGAAGGCTGCCCACTACGCCACCATGCACGTATTGTTTTCTTCAAAACTTATGGCATATCCAATCAGAGGGAACCTTAATAGATGAATTAAAATAACTTTGTGCCAAAATATGAATCATTCAGGCTAAACTGCAAAAGAATTTACTAGATTTTATTTGTGAACATGTTATTATGCTTTAATATTGCTGTTTTTTTTTTTGTTTTTTTTTACTATATGTCTAGGAGTGACATTATCATGTGATTAGGAGGTGTTGTTGCTCCTCGGTTTTCCTGCCTCCTACACTCTTGCCTGTCATTAAAACAAATTAGCATCATTGTGTTACTTCATCACAACCCCCTTCCAGAGGTAAGTCTGCAAAAAAACAAGAAGGGAACCAGATGACAAGATGAAACTTGCAAATGCTGGTTTCTTTGCATGAGCGTACACTGACAGTATGCTCGATCCATCATTCAAAGCCTCAGCATAAATTTATCAAAAAGAAATAACACGAGCAGCATTAATAATCCATTCTGCTGGAGCGCCAGGGAGTCGTGAGGTCAGAGACGGACATGGGGAGATGAAGTCTAATGTTCCACGTCGAGAACATCAACGTGAGGAAAATGAGTCTCTTGAGCCTTGTTGCTGTTGTCTTGGTGTTTGAGTCCAGTGTACTCTGAAGTGGCACACACAACTTGGTTAGAAAAAACAAAAATGGGGGGTTAGTCTCTTTAGCTGGGTTCCTTTAAAAGACCCAATGAAAATTGTGTTTTTGGCCTCTTTTCCATAATGGAGGACATTTATAAAGAAAATTCTAATTAAAACCGTCTCTGAGTATTTCTCTATTTGTGTAGTTGTGAATCAGGAAATGCAGTTTGAGAAAGCTTGTAGTTGTTAAGTGCAAACTACAATCGATAAGGCACAAGATCTATGTAGATTACAGGTCAAGGCCCAGGGGCCGGATCCGGCCCTCCAGACTATTTTATTTTATTGTTATTAATGACCCGATGTTATCTTGCGCTCATTTCTAACTTGCATAATTTTGCCAAAATATATTTTTATGGAGAGTAAAATATTGAAATTTTTTTACAGTTTAAGTTGATTTATTCTGGAATATTATTCCTGCCTTTTTATTATTCCTATTTATGTTAAAAAGTTACGGCTTTAAAGTTTTTGAAATTGGCATTCTGCTTGCTTTTTGGAATATTTTTGGAGTTTAGCTAATATTTAGGCTACATGCTAGCAGTTATGGCAAACTTAGGCTTTTCTTTTTAAGTTTTTAGGCTGTTTTGGAGTTAGGCTAATATTGACATGCCAACTGTTTTTGATAATTTAGGCTTTTTTCATTTTTTTTTAGGATATTTTAAAGTTTAGCTATTTTTTCAGCTACATGCTAGCCGTTTTGGCTAACCTATTTATTTTTTTTTTTTTTTACGCTAATTTCCCAGTTAGTTAATATTTTGTCTGGCTATGGGCTTCACTGTTTTCAGCTTCAGCGTTCTTACCTATCATTTTCAGCATCTTCAGCGGCCAAATTCAGCTTACAACATTCACACTAGCATTAACGCAGGTAATGCTAAATATGTACTTTATAGTTATGTTAAAAAGTTACAATTTTAAAGTTTTAAAAATGTAGTTTTAGAGTGTTCAATAAATGTTTGTCTTGTTCGGCCCGCGACTTAAGGTGTGTTTTGGAGTTAGGCCCCTTGTGTGATTACATTTGACACCCCGGATGTAGACTCATTTTGGTTTGGGGACCACATTCAACCCATCTGATCTCAAGTGGGCCGGATCAGTAAAATAATAGCAAAATAACCTTTCTCAGTTGTAAAAAAATACCTCAAACAACCTAGTAGTCTAATCCCTAGTGGCGGGATTGCGCATTGCAGCCATTTTCTTTACATAGCCATAAATCGGCACAGGAATGGGCTATAAACTTGCTTTTTTTTTCCCCTTATATTTTTTCTCTCTTCATGACTTGGCCGGATTAAATCATCTGGTGGGCCGAATCTGGCCCATGGGCCATACGTTTGACACCCTCGATGTATACAGTATTCCTTCCTTATTCGTAGGGGTTAGGGACCAGAGACATCGGTAAATATCCTGAATCCGCAAATACGGGCAAACCAGAAGAGTCATGTGACTGAAACAAAACCCGCGAATAAGTGAAACTACAAATAATGAAATGCAAATAACTGGGGGGACACCGCATCTTTGTTTTCCTTGTCCGAGCTGGAATTTCGCTCTAAACTGTAAGACTAGAAAGCTGACTGATGTTGGTCGCCATTTTGTTGCATCACAAATGTTTGGCTGAGGTTATGAAGGGCTCTAAGATAGCAGGAGAACATTCAAACAAACAGATGATGTTAAGGCTACTCTGCCAATGGTCCCCAAGAGGACCTGGGTGCACACAACAAGATGATGTGAACTGGTGGTGATACCGTGCGGACTTACTGCGGCGCTTCTGTGTGCGGTGTGAACACGGCTAAAGTCCTTGACCAGAACTGCCTCACTTAACAGTCTTAAGACTTTTGTTATTATCAATTTTGAGGGGAGTTAAATAAATACAATTTTTTGTTACCTTTTAAGCTTCCAGCTAATGATGTCTAGGTGCCATCTTGTCTGCAGTCAATCATGGTCCTGCCCACAAATCAGATTTCTAAACCCTGTCACTCTGCAGCTACTACGTCCTAGAAAACAACACAATTTTTTCTTTTATTTTAGATAAAAAATGTAAAATTCCTGAAATAAAAGACCACTAGGAATGCTTTGAAAGTAGATCAAAAACCAATCGGAGTGAGATTTTAATTTTTTTGAGTGCTGCATCAGGAGTTGCGATGCTTTTTTTTTCTGCATGTGTGTGTCTTTGTCGTGTCCTTTGTGAATGATGGCTTTGCTAAAGTGCTGCGAAAAGAGACATTGGTTTGCTCCAGCTTTGATTCATTGCCTGTGTGGGGAGAATTTGCATAGCAGGCAGACTCAAGGCAGATCTGGGCTCTCATTAGCCGGGTGGCTAGGTGCTTTATCTTTATCAGCGTGCTTGCGTTTTGGTTCCAGCCACATGTCTTTCTTGGTAATTTTCTAAAGGCTTCCACAAAGGGAAAAGTTGAACAAACCGGGTGAAAATGTTACCGATCATAGTGTTTGTTTTTTGTTTATGTGATCTGTGGTCACTCAGCAGTGTTGGTTTCACCTGCCTCCTGTAGTCTGTTTCCCTCCCTGCCTCCCTGCCTCCCTGCCTGCCTGGCAGGCTTGATGCAGTCCTTTTGGGGACAAAGCTTGTTATAGAGGACATGCTGATGAGTGGCGATCGATACTAACTCCCAAACCGCAGCATCAGTCCACGAGTTGTGTGTGTGTGTTGGCGTTTCCGTGCGACTTCTGGAGTATGTGCTGGCGTTTCTGTTGGTGTCTGAGCAACATGTTTGGCACCCAGGACAAACACCTGCCGCCGCTGCTGTCATTCATTTCCCAGTGCCCTTGAGGGTGTCAGCTCTCATTGCTTTGGGGTGTGCATTGGTGGTGAGCGCACACCCATGTGACAGATTTACATATCAGTTTATGGGGGATTATATGGACAGCTTTGGAGCTATTTTTCTCTGTGAATATTTTACCATCGTATAAACAAATATATTTCCCAGGCAGCTGTGCAGAAATAATGGAGGAATAGAAAGTGGAGCCCTCACCCTCTCAATTATACATTTGTGTTACCGAAGGGGCAAAAGCGGATTCTTTTATTGAAAAACCTTCCCTAAAATTTGCGTTACAAATACCTTTTCTCGTTCCACTTGACCACATTTAACTGGGAATTGTCTGCAGTGTCATAAAAAAGACTTACAGCAGAGTGGAAAAGAAAAGGAAAATGAGACTGAGATAGAGACTATGAGTGTTTCTTCTTGCCTGAGTCTTAAATCCACCACGGGTAACTGCTGGACTGTGACAGTAGGCTTATAACAGCCACGGTGTCGATAAATCCCAGACACATTTATTTCCTACAAGACAAAAACGGCATACCTTGCTTTATGTCCCTTGCAAAACGAAAGGCAAGTGCATTATTTATATATTATTAGAATCATAAACTTTTCCTCTTTAATTCATGAGCATGCATGAAATGATTTTGTAGCTTGCACATTAGAATTTCTTAAAGTTTTCCATTTCCCGATAAACTCTTTTGTTTGTTATATACAAACTCTTTTCATTTGCATTTTAACATGCACTTATGCCTCCAAAAACATCAAGCCGAGATGTTTTGTGATTAAGTTCACTGTTGCACCATCACATTAGATATGCAGATTACCGTACCCACAAGAAAGAAAAAAAGAAAAATGCAATAAAACACTAATGGTCCGCTAACAGTTATCTTTTCTACAAGGCTAATGGGATCATCATTTAAAATTGCTCAGACAATTAGGCATTTACATATTTATTTGAAGTGCAAAAAAAGGCAAAGAAACCAGTGAAACACCACAACCTCTCTAATGGAAAAGTCTGTGAGTGGCGTCAAACTTTTGACTTTAACTAAATATCGTTTTTTATTTTTGCTCTGTGGCATTATTTTCGGCATATATCTTTATTTCACTCTGAAACAACCCATGTAGAACAGTTAGTAAATGACTCATTATAAAGTCCTGACAGCCTCCCTCTAAAGTTTTTTGACATTTCGGTTTATTTTTCCTTCAGACTCAATTTCAAAAGAGTTGATCCGTCTTACCTCATTGATTAACACACAGCCCTCACCAGAGGCGGAGCTAGAGCATTTTATATGGAGGGTGGGAGGGGCAAATAGAAGAGTGGACGGCCGTTATAAATAAAAGGATCAAAATACATATGTTAAACTGTTTTATTCATTTAATGTTGACTATTTCCTAATCTTTACTAATTATGATACTAATACTGATACTAAAATCCACTTCATCAAAAAATCAGGTGCAGGCAATTATTTGATATTTGTTTAAACATGTTTACATCAAACTAATAATTTAACCCAGAATATGTTCTTTATAGAACAAAAAAAAAATTAAAAAGTAGTTTGAAAATTGTACAGGTATGATTGAATTTGGTATTTCAATGCTTATTATTATATAACTACCAAAGTAGTCATTTATTTGCTTTAAAGTTTTGAATAAGAAAAGACCTGGGAATGAAATCACTAACCTGTAGTTGTTTTTTAATTAATCATTTGTTATATTCTGTTTTATTTCACAATATCTTTTTATTTATTAGCGTATGTGTAACTTTTGCCTCTTGACCAGGAGATCAGTAGATCTCAATGGAATTGTTTTCTTGGTTAAATAATTGTTAAATACATATTTTACACTGGCAATATTTGGCATTAGTCTATCATACTGGATGTTTTTATTGCTATTTAGCAATTTTGGCAGTATTGCTTAAACTGGTGGTCAGACCACTGAGTTGTTCAATAAATAAAGAACTTGTGAATAACAAGTATCTGCAAATCTGAAAGAGAAATAAAAATGATACAAACTTCGTATTTAAAAATAAATGATGAAAAAAATAAAAGCTCAATTTTATTTCTCAGTTCAATCAAAGATTAAAAAAAGCTTTAAAACGATTTTAAACTACTTTAAACTATGTTTAAAAAAAGAGGCATAAAAGAGAGAGAAAAAATAACAAATAAAAGCAACAGTTTTGGAAAAAGATTCTCTAAAAACAACTTAAAGTAAAAAGATGCAATATTTTATGGAGTATAAGTCACATTTTTAAATAGTTAATTCAGAGATGTGACTTGCATTTAAAGAAATAAAAAATAACAACAACCACTAGAGGGCACTGTATGCGTGTTCATCAGTTTTTATTATTGACTGAAATAGAAGAAGAAGCTCCACTCAGTCTCACACCATGCTGGGTGGAGTTGTTCTAAAGCGACACATATAATGAAAAATTCAACTAATTTAGTGATTTGAAGTGATAATAGTTTAGTTGATTTATTAGCACGTTCTTTTTACTAGTTAGCGGAGTAAGTGTTTATATGTTTCTCTAATAAATGAGAATCCTCAGAAGTTTCAAGAAAGTAAAAAAAAATCAAGGTGTTATAGTAGTGAAGCATGCAAACATCCAGTCTATTATTGTCATATATTCAGGTAATATGCTTTTTTTAAATTTGGCTCCTAAATATGAGCTAAATTCCAAAATCCATAGTTTTACTGATTTCAGCAATGTTGAACTAAAGTCTCTATTATTTGTTGCACAAAACAAGACACAGGTTGTTTATTATTATTGTATTCAAGCTGAAAAATAAATGATATATTTCCCAAAAAATGTGTTGTTCTATATGATGTGAGTTTTTAAGAGATGAATTTTACTAATTATTGCAGTATTGCGATATCATGATCCATCTATCGTGAATCGTATCGTATCGTGAGGTACCATGTGATTCCCAGCCCTATTCCTTACTCAGATGTTGCAACCGTTTGCAAAGAAATGCTGTTTATATCTTGATTTCTTATCATGCCAGTGTTTCTTTTCCTTTGCTTCCCCTGGGTGGTGGAATTGCGCATTGTTGCCATTTCTTTAAATAACCATAACTCTCCACAGGAATGGGCTTGAGACGTGTTTTCTTTTTTTTTTCAAAATCCTCATATTTTTTTCTCTCTTCAAGACTTGGTCAGATTAAACCATCTCACGGCGGGCCATTTGTTTGACACCCTTGATGTGTACAGGATTTCCCCCCTATTTGGAGGGGTTAGGGACCAGACGATCACGAATACCGGGTTCTTTACCAGGATTCTCTTAAAAACAATACTTTAATGCCAAATGAGACCCAGCATTTCATTGAAATGTGCTTGGATGAATGGAGGCTCTTTTAACATGACACATACTGGTTCTCACAGCTTTCCTGACAAACTCTCTGTCCCAAACACTTATCAGAGCACATTTATAACCGTCTTGCCAGTATTTGTCACCGTACCATAGTAGCAGCAGAAAGTGTTGTACCTGATGTTAATACAGACGTTGAAAATTGGCTGGAGAAATATGAAGTTTGAATCAGGGAACTATCCCAACAAGGAACACAAAGAACAATACTTCTATGATTGCTACTTCTAGGTGCTTCACCCTGTCCTTGTAATTCCTGGCCAATGAGTGAAGAGATTCTTGGACACTTGGTTTTGTTTGGTTTAAAACAGGAAAGATTGCTTGACATCAGTCTGAATACAAACAAAGTGCAAGGTTCTGGACTCGATCCAGATTTTCTAGTCTCAATACACCCTAATAACCCCGAGTAGTGCTGCCATAAAGGATTATTTGAATAGTCAACTAATTACCGATTACTTTTTATGATTAGTCGACTAATCGGGTCATGTGCAAACTGGATGTAAAGCACACATCTTAACCATCATTAGCTTTAAAGTGACTAAAAACTAGATTAAAAGCATTACCTGCGATAATGCTAGTCTGAATGCTGTAAGCTTAAAATGCTGAAATTGATCGCTAAAAACACTGAAGTTGATAGCTGAAAATACTAAAGCTGAAAGCAAGCTAAAATATTAGCTAAATGGCAAAAAGCTTAAAAAACCTAATTTAGTTTAAAAGCTAGCATATGTAGCCGAGAAAATAGCTAAACTTCAAAATATCCTAAATAAAATACAAAAAGCATCAATTAGCCAAAACAGCTAGCATGCAACTGAAATATTAGCTAAACTCCAAAAAAGCCAAAGAAATCTAAAAAAAAAAACTAAATTAGATAAAACAGTTAGCATGCAACAGAAATATTAGCAAACCTCCATAATAGCCTAAAAACAAAACAAAAAAAGTCCTAATTAGCCAAAACAGCTAGCAAGTAGCTGAAATATTAGCTAGATTCCAAAATAGCCTAAAAAACAAAAAAGTCTAAAGTAGCCAAAACATCTAGGAAGTAGCTTAAATATTAGCTAAATTCCAAAGAAGCCTAAAAAACAAAAAAGTCTAAAGTAGCCAAAACGGCTAGAATGTAGCTGAAATATTAGCTAAATTCCAAAATAGCCTAAAGACCAAAGAGTCTAAAGTAACCAAAACATCTAGGAAGTGGCTTAAATATTAGCTAAATTCCAAAATAGCCTAAAAAAACCCAAAAAGTTTAAAGTAGCCAAACAGCTAACATGTAGCTGATAATATTAGCTAAATTCCAAAATAGCCTAAAAAATAACCTTAATAAATCCCAAAATAGTCCAAAAAGCTAGCATAATACCATTATAACTTTCAACTTCACTACACTCTGACTCCATATAATATAAAGTAACGACTAATCGACTATTAAATTAGTCGTCGACTAATCCTGGAGGCCCTACTCCGGAGCAACGTATATTCTAACAAATATGATAACTAAAATAATAAATGCCTTAACCTATGTGGCTTCATACTTGTCCTATAAACAGCTGCGTCACACTGACCACTGAGTGACCGTTGCATGTGACCTTCCTAACTTATTCTTCAAACCAATCATTCCCAGCTCATCTCCCATTCTCTTGCTGCCTTTTGCTCCATTTTGTCAGCACACATTAGCATCACCAGTCGGTGTGTGGCAATTAAGTTTATCCCTGGGCAGCAAGGCCTTATTTAGAAATCATTACAAGACGAGGAATTTTTGCCCTTTGAGTATAACAGCAGCACATGGGAGTGTGTACCTGTCTGTGTGTGTGTGTTGCTGTGTGTTCTTGCGTTCTCCGTCATTCTGTTCCACTCACCCATGGCTCTTTGCTTCCAAGATAACTCTCTGCCTCAGTCTCCAGCAGTGCTGGAAAAACTCCCCTCCCTTCTTAGCCCCCTCCCATATATTTCCCGCATGCCAAGAAGAGATAATATCATCTGCATGGAAGAGCAATGGAGCAGTAGGGAGAGACCGTGGTCAACAGCACAGTCCGTGTTTGTGTGCGGCGCTCAGAGAAATGGTTGCCAGTGTGTGGCATTTTATAAAGTGTCCAACTGTGCTGCCTTATCCTGCTTCACCAGTGTCCTTGACTGGATGCTGTGTGTGTTGATGTTTGTGTGTTTGTGTGATGTTTAGGATCAGTGGGATTAGTGACCTCCCTCAGGCAGAGATTTTTTATTCTGTATCAGTTCTGTGCTGTTTTTTTTCAATATCTCCTCTTCTTGATGCTATCTTCTCCAAACTGTTTTCGCACAAACGCTGCAGTCCTGAAATGTTCTTGAGATGTCCGGAGGGGTGGCCTGTCAGAATGCAGATGTCTGCGGTGTTCACTCTGGCCTTCTCGTGGACACACAGCCCTCGTAAAATGATAAGGTGCTGGAACTACGTTAGTAGCTGAGCAGTAAATCTTCCACAGAGGGTACAGTGAGTCACTTTGGCATTTTTTCTCTGCCATCATGTTTGTCGCGTTACACCACATGATGAATAATATTATTATCCTTGAATGCACGGATACTGAAGCATACTTTTTAGGTTTTTTGTAAACCTAAAAAGATTTCACACAATTTCTTGTTCAAAGTTTCTTTAAAGTTTAATCTACCCTCATATTCTAACATCTTCAGCGTCTATGACAGAACAACACGTTCTGATTCCCATGTTGTCATATATTGTTGTTAAGTTAAGGACCCCTCCGCGTCACTTTTTGACGTTTTTGGTGTCCCCAACTTGCAATTTTCTGACGTACTGGCGTGAGGGATGCAGTACCGGGACGCAGACTGGTCCTCGGGACATGTCCATTACCAGTACCCTAAGCCAGTACAAGTACTCGGACGCAATACCAGTCATGGTATCAGATGTGAACCGGGTTAGGGTACTGGATTAGGGTATCTGTGTGCTCCATGTCCCGGTACTACACTGGTTCCAGTTGGTAGCCTGGAGATTGGGGACTCGTGATTTAATGGGAACAGCCAGGAGGTAAAAAAAAGACAAGTTGGGGACACCCAAAACTATTTTTTGACGCAGAGGGTTTCTTAATCATTCGTCAAGATGTGACGACTTGGGAGTGAAAATATGTCGGAAAGTAAGTATAAAAAATTACTTTCATTTACAAAAATATACAATCAAAATTGGTTTTGCTTTTTGTAGATGTTCAACCAAAGAAAAGTATAATAATAAGTATAATAATATACAAAAAGATGATAGCACCTGTTTTGATAAAATATATATAGATATATTAGGGGTGCACAAAATTAGCAAATCTTGCGATGCAATATTGCAATGAAGATATGACTCGCAATGTGTGATATGTGTATATATATATATATATATATATATATATATATATATATATATATATCATTACACTCCTAATTGGAAAGAATTATATTAAATTCTTGCTTTAAATTATGGTCTAAGAATCAAAAATATCCCCCAAAAATGCACATGCATGGTTACTGCAGGGTGGCTCAATAGTTTTGGCCTTCGTCTCACATCAAGGAGGTCTTTGTTCAAATCCCAACTGCGGAGTTTGCATTTATGGGTTTTCTCCAGGAATTCCGCTATCCTCAACACACCAAACGCAGGCTTCAATATTTAGTTACTTTAATTTGGTGTGACTGGATGTTGGAGTGATTGTGTGGGTGTGTGACAGACAGGTGACCTGTCCAGTATGTCCCCACTTTTGCCTAACAGCAGCCAAGTCAGGTTCCGGTGACCCCGAAATAGATATGCCGGGTTAAGAAATGGATGTATGGATGGTGCATACATGGGTAAAATATTAGCATCTATAATGCAGAAATTACATATCAATTTCATAGTTGGATATCAATAAGGAGGCATTTACCATATAAAAACTTTAAGCGTACTAAAAACACTAAGATTTAAAGTAATAATAAGAAATCCACAATTATTATTTTTCTTTTTTTGTCTCCTCAAAGCATGTAAAATAAAAGGCCTCCCATGAGCTAATCTAAATTTGTATTTGTTGTGCCAGAATTTGAACATTATCCATGATGTTGACCTTTCTGCTTGTACTGCTGATCTGCTTTCCTTTTCGCTAAAATAGGGCAGGTTGTTACTGAATGTTCAGGTAAAGAAAAAGGAATAAAAACACAACACACTATCTTTCAGCATTCATTTTGTGCCAAATTGATCACTGTTAGAGTTTTGCTTCACCTGTGGTCATTTTTGTTTTTACAACAATTCTTAAAAATTGCTCCTAAAACTACTCACCAAAGCCAAATAATGTCCAACTTATGTAGATCTAGACCAGAAGTCTCAAACTGGTGGCCCGCCTTAGTACGAAATTTCAATGGTGGTGCGGCCCGCCAACTTTACTTTTACAGTGCTGTGTGCAGAGCTGAGAAAAACAACCAATCATGGGGTATATAGCTCTTGAGGGTGTGACATTTACCGGGCTTGAAGAAAAACATATTTTTGGCTCAAATGGAACCCCATACGACCCACCCTGGCTTCCGCGCCCTCACAGGGAAACGGAGTTTGACAACCCTGATCTAGACGGTATGACCACATTTTATCCAGTTAAAATATCCCCAATTGAAGAAGCTACAAATGTACACACAAATGGAAAAATTACTTCTAACCAATATTTCGCTGCCTATACAAATCAAAATTTTAAAAGTTTGAAAAATACAGTTCTAAAATGGGTCTTAATCATGTTTCTTTGATATTTGTTCTCCAAACTTTCATAGTTTCAAACATCTTTCAAGGAATTCATATGAAAGGGTATGGGGGTGTTTTTAGGAAATTTGCCATCGTAAATTAGGATAAATAGCCTTTGTCTATCATGTAAGGTCTTGCCTGGCAAACAGACTCGCCCCACGTCAAGCCAAATGAACACAAATGAGGTCCCTAGAGGAGACGTTTCCAGGGAAAGAGCTTCCCCACGGTGTTCATCATGAAGGACGTTGTAAGGGTAAAGAGGAGCTGCGCGTGACAGCGAGGGAGCGTTGCTGCATCATGCATCAACCGGGGCTGCATAAACCCACATCCCTGTACGTTTGCTCAACTCAAACGCGCCGAGGCATCAACGCTGAAGTGTATCTTGTCTTCATGCTCTGATGTGGAAAAAAATATATATTTAAATAATGACAGGAAATCTGTCACCCCCCTTGCTGTTTGCTATCAATAACCTGCTTCTGTCTGTCTCAGTATGTCTCTCCTGGTGACAATATCATCAGCTTCCCTTTGGAAATGGATGGAAGCTGCACCCACTGCACATTCAGAAAGGCGGAAGATAACCACTGATTGACAACCACAATGACACTTTAGTATCATTCCACCTCAGAGGTGGCAGGTCCCACTCGCACTAAATCACTGGATGTTAGCACGGGGTAATTATACTGCTCTACTGAAGCTCCTTGATGGCTCAGCAAGTTGGACTCGGCCTAAACGTTCAGGGTCAGGAAAGCAGGCATTTCATGCATGCAGATGAACATGAAGATTCTGACCAATAGGGTCAGCTTACAGTGGGTTTTTAAAATGATGAGTCAATGCATTTGGCCTCCTGATGGAAAACTGCAAAAAATGTAATGAAAATCAACAATACTATGGACATTTGCCTTCTACATAATCCTAGATGTATAAGATAATAAATTGAAAAAAATGTCTGTTTGGCAACAGACAGGCCTTTTAAAGCCCCATTTATTGAGGTCAACAGCCAAAAAAAAGTTGATTTAGGGTTTGGTTACCCTTTAAAACAGCATTCCCTCATAGGAGACCTTTCTCCGCTAGCACTAGCTTGCTTGTATTTCTATTAAAACAGGAAAAACTAAACACTGATTCACTGGAGTATTCACAGATCATTTGCTTCTTTTGTTTGTTTGTTATAAACCTTTTATTTTGATGGGACACCTGCAACCAACGGTATTTTAGTCACAAAATGTAGAACCCGATGACAAAAGTTAGCTTTCATTATTCTGTGTTCGCAGGCAGACGTACACAGCGGCCACGTGCAGCTGCTTCCCTGTGCAGCGCAGTGAAATGAAAGAATCTTTTCATACAGGTGAACTGTTGCTCACCCCCCACACATGGATGCTTAAATCTAATGCAGCGCTCTAAAGTGGGTGCCATGGCTTTGTTCAAAGCCCCGGTGCATGGGGCTTGTGTTTGAAAGATCAGTGAGCAGTGTCAGAAAAACACGTTCTCTTGCAAACAAAGAAGTGCACCAAAAAAATAAAAATAAACAGTCAAATCTGTCACAGAGATTTGCATGGCTCAAGTTTGACACTAGAACATTTTTGAATTGTCGCACAACTAACCTCAAATGAAACACAAACGCTCGCACGACAATGCATGCCTAGGGCAACCGTGTCACATCACTGTGGGCACAGGTGCACCGTGGGATGCCCGTCTATTTTCTGCAGTTAAATCGATCACATGCATTCACTGGAGCTTGATGGGAGTCAGTGGGCCACAGAGTGATATGAACCATGTTGGTGTGTGTGTGCTGCAGTAATATATCTCTGTATTTCATTATTACTGAATTGCTCTACCAGAGCTGCAAGCTCCTTTGGAGACACATCATGGCTCCTGAGGCTTTTTGTCATCCTCTCATTCACATACATTCACGGTCACTCCCTCCGCCACCTTCCCACACACATGGGGCAGTCTCAGATGGGGGAAGTGGATGGGGAGGTCTTTTAGAGGTTAGCTAATTTGGCCCACTGGTGCCATAACCACTTCCCCTTCGCTTCATTGCCTCGCATGTCGCTCCGGACTTCCTCTCTCCTTCTTAAATACCCTACTGTGCCTTCATGATCGCTCACCTCTAAACATCATACAACTTTCAGCCACCCAACTCTGTGTCAACCTCTAGAACAATGTTCAAATTATTAATCATTTTAACTAATATTTTCACATATGAAGCATCATTCCAGTTTTTTCCCTAATTTGGTGCATACGGATGTTTTTATCTGAGAAACTATATCTTAATGTGGTATTAACCCTTGTGCGATCCTAGGCATGTTTATATTGACCCTCATGCTCGCTTTTGGGGTCCAGATGACCCTACTTTGATATTGCTGTGTGATCCCTCACATGACAAAGATGGACCAAAGTGATCAGGATTTCACGTCAGCCACGGACATTAGAGAAGATAAAAAAATCCTTGAAAAAAATGTTCAGATGACCCCACTTAGCACAAGGGTTAAACGTGGCGTCATGGAGGTTAAAATTAAATTTGCATCATAAAATTATTACATTAAAGTTAAAGTTGGAGAATCCACATGGGAGTTCTTTATTTTCTAAAAAAAAAAAAAAACTTTTTTCAATCCCTAATTTTCAGAAAAATAAAGTTTTATGCTATTTTTCAATTAGTTTATTTTTTCTTTTAATTATAATAAAGTTTTAAATCCTTTCAAAAGTTAAAAAAAACACTATTTAAATGAATACAATGAAAATATAAAAACCCAAGAATAAGAGTCTTATTGGAACAAGAAGAACTCCACTTTTAGAGGAAAACAACTGAAGCGATAGTACTAAACTTTTGTTAAAACATTTTCTGCCTTAGGTATTCTCTGTTCAGAAGAAGAGATAATTACATTTCATTTACAAATTGGGGCTTCAATTTCGCTGGTTTGTTTTAATTCTAGAGGTCTTTTGAAGAAAATATGAACAAAGAAGATGAGAGAAGGTAATGATGGAACTAAATCTGAGATTGAGTGATGAGTTTCCACAAACGGTGCGAGACTCAATGGTTTTGTGGAACTGAGAGACTCACTGAAGAATAGAACTTTCCTATGAAACAGCCCTAGAGTTTTCTGACTCTCGACATTTAAACTACAGAGCAGGAGATTGGGTTTTTAAATTAAGATACATGGCTAAAAAAGAGCAACAAAAAAACAGTTGATAGACAAATACAAAAAAAAGAGACTTTTCCACAACATAAATGCTATAGTAGGAGTGAGATATCCTTTTTTTGCCCACTTTGAGATTGCACTACCTCCACACACTACACTCCAAGTACATCAGGTGACTCCTGAGTTCAGGTCAATGAACCCAGGAAAAAGCTGCAGGACCAGACGGAGTACCAGGCTGAATGCTCACAGCCTCCCAGTTCTCCGCCGTCCTCACGCAGGTCTTCAACCTCTCCCTACTGTGCCCCATCATTCCTTCCTGTCTCAGATGAGCCATCAATCCTGTCCCCAAAAACTCAAAGACCAAAATCAGTTTGCACATAAGGTAAAACATCATCCTGACCCTCCATCTGCCATCTGCCACTGGATAACAAGTTTCCTTGCCAACCGTTCACAGACGATGAGTGTGGGCCCCTACAAGTTATCCACCGTCTATTTCAGCATTAGATTCCCACAAGGTTGTGTACTATCGTCGTTAGATCTGGTCGTCAGAAAAGTCCTTAGCAACAGTTGCTAGCGTTGTTAGTTTCTGTCGTTTCACAGAACACATAAAATATTGCTCAGTAGTACATAGAACAAATGTTTAATAAACGTGTTCAGTAAACATAGACAATAGAGCAAAGAAATAGACAGTGGACGCAGAAAGATATTTTTGGCAGAAATGGAACCCCATACGGCCCAGTTTAAGCCAGACTCTGCCTTCAGTGGCCCCAAGGTTAATTGAGTTTGAGGACCCTGATATAGTATTTGTTGTAATTCACAATCTCACTGCTCTGCTCCATTCTGATCCATCCACTTGGAGACAAATAGATCCGTTAATGTCTTCATATTCCTCGTCTGAACTGGCACCTGGCTCAAAACTATACGTCTGGATAGCTCTGATAGGGTTTGCCATTTTAGGTTGGGGGCTGTAAGCTTGTGGGAGAGTGTGTAAGCAGAAAGTTCAGTTAGGGATGACAACTCAGAGGCAAATTTCTAATGAACAAGTGCTGCTCTGCAGAAACTATATCCTTGTTTTTGTCAAAAACATTATAATAATTAAAAAAAAAAAAAAACGCTGGAAACACTTTGAAAATAGATCAAAAGATAACTGGACCGGAATGAGAACATAACATTTTTTTAACAAGATACAAAGAAAGATTCTTAAAAAATATGTGAGAAGTTTTGCTTTACTAGGCACTTTAAAGACTGGATAAAATAACCAAAATACCGTAGTTTTGCCCTCCACACGCATAGAAGGGAATAGATATAATGTGAACTTGTTTCAGTTGTCAGTTGTTGGCTCAGCAACATTACTTGTCCAAAACTTTTCAGCTTAGTTGCTGAATGTAGTTTTTTTTGTCCCTGATGATATAGACAAATTTAATAATACAAAACTACATCAGACTGTAGGGGACAAAAGGCTCTAGGAAGCATAAGACCTGACTGTTTTGGTCATCACAGACCTGCCTAAACATGGTCCAACAACTTATTAGAACCTGTGACTTTTTTATTTCACCAGGGAGGGGTACAAACGTGGTATACAAAATTGCAGTGCATGAAATTGAGGAAGGCTTTTTTTTTGAAGGAGTCTGGGGAAATTTCTGTGTGTAAAGGCTAAGGTTGAAAACTGTTTTTTGATGCATGTGACCTTCAAGCCCTCAGGAAGTCCTGCATAAGGAACCAGCGCTGCAAAGATCAATAAAGCCACATGGGCGCTGGAGTACCTTGGGAAACTATTGTCAGTCAACACAGGTCTACACTGTTACAACACAAAAAAAAAAAAACATAAAACTATATTTCACAATGGAAAAACACATGGATTTCTCTTGAGATGGGTTATTTAGTGAGGGTCAGAAATAAAGTACAATGACTCTCTTAAAGTCTCTGTATGACTTTTCCTTTTTTCGTTTTTTTTTTTTTTACTTTCCCAGTAGTGTTTTAATTATGATTATGAAGTTTTTAACCAAAATCCCACAACCTAAATGTCTTAAAAAGCCATTTTTTATGTTGATCTGAAGCCTCTGTTTTCAAAATCTCTTCTGAGGGGGCGTGGGCCCGCCCCTGATCCCCCATCTGATTATGATAGCTCTGTGTCTCGCTGGCAAAAATCTTCACCACTGCTACATAAAAATACCCAACAATATTGGCAATGTCCAGCCGTATGGTTCTGATCCGGATGTCAGCTCGGACAAGGAAGTGAAGATCTTCATGTATCGAACTTCCTCCAAAAGCCCGATTCTTTCTTTGAAAAGTCTATGTAAATGCATGTATAACCATTTGTGTCTCTAAGTCCATTTTCAGGCTCTATAATTCTAAATGCTTATCCATTAAACGTGTGTTGAAAGTTAAACCAGTTCAACAAATCAGTGACTCCAATTTGGTAGTGACTTGTGGAAAGCCTCCTTTTCAATTCATGGAAGGGTTGACGAGAAATTAATAATTATGTCTTGTGCCTGGTCGAATTTCTATGACACCAAGTCTTTAATTTGTTGGAATAGAGCTGTGAAAGAAAAAGCCTGGAACAAGATTGAAGAGATTTGCTTTGACATATTACATCAAGACCCTTCCAACTCTTGGTATATATGCTAGTCGCCACCATGGAAACTGCAGACAAACCCATTCGGGGCCCACATTTTCTGCCCACTTTTAAACCATATGGGGCCCACTTGGCCTTGCTGACTGGGTCTTGGGTAGCGACAGGCCTGTGTGAACACCATATGCTAAGAGCGCGTTCAAGACGTTCACATGTCCGATGTGAACGTAGAATTAGATTTATTTGTCAAATTAGGGATAGCCTGAAGGGTGATACAGCATTTTTAGTTAAATAATCACAAATTCATAGAAACGGTAGGAATATATACTGTATGAATATACTGTAATATCACGTAGAGCTGTACGTTTGTAGCTCCTGTGCTTGCAGTGATGGTGGAAAGGTCTGGGTATTGGATGGAATACAGTATATTTACTGTTTGATTTATGGCATTTTTAATGGCATCAACAGGAATCTAGCTCATGTCCTAAAAGGCAATCCATTCTGATATAGAATGATCTGTGGAGGAACAAGAAGTGAATATAGGATGATGAGGTGTGTGGGTGTGTGGGGGTGTGTGTGTGGTGGGGTGTTTGGGGGCAAGGTTGGTCTTTTGGGAGAATAAAGAGGCTCAGTCCTGACTGAGAGAGTCATAGCGGATAAGCAGAGAATACTAATTCTGTTGCCACAGTTACCCTGGGTATAGTCCTTTCCACACACAGAATCTGAGCACACACCATTCCTTTTAGGAAAAATTTCCACATCGACTATTTCCCAGCATGCATTTACTCTTTGTCCAACAAAGTGCCGTGCACGTACAGTTACACCTGTACACGGCTGCACCTTGGCGTGTCAATAGACACCTCTCACTTGTGCTGTTGGAGAAATTTACACTTTTTTCTCTGCTCTAATTATCAGTAAAGTTTTCTACAAGGAGAGAATAAACTAACTACGTGAGTTGATATATGTGAGCACCTTGCCTTCTTGTGATGGACTGCTGGTTTCTGCTCGGTGCCAGGAGTCCAAACAAAAATCCCTGTTTCCTACTTCTCTTATTCTATATCCCTCACTGGACTCTGTCTATGGTCCGCCTACACCTTTACATGGCAGACAGTCTACACCTTCTGCTGCGCTAATGAGAATATCCAGCCAACACTTATTACAAATGACTTACACCATTTTTTTACACATAAATACACGCTATAACTACAGATTTAACCATTATTTGGGAAAATCTTTGGTTACATTGTTCAGATTTTGGGTTATAAAATGATAAAAAAGACTGTCTTCTGGATAAACTTTAATCCTCTATTACAAATGGTTAATTTTAGCAGTTTTTCATTAGCATTAACTGTGTATCACAAAACAGTACTGATAATCAAAAGTCATCAACAAAATAAGTATGAATACAAATAATCAGTTTTTGATTTGTTTTTTAATAGAATACAGTTCTATGAAAAACATTACATTTTCAAATTTTTTTTAGCATAATAAACAATTGTTGAGGTGACAATTTTTTAAATTTCTTTTCTTTTTTCTTAAGATTACAAGTGTTGCTTCTCGGACCCTTTATGGAAAAACTGCTCGGACTGATGAGTCACACAGCAGTCTTGGGCAATGACCAGATTGTTTTTGCAATTATTTTTTCTTTATGTGCGTTTGAGCGGAAATTTGATCCCCACCACATGCTCAAAAACTCACAAAAATGTCCACGTACCTAGTACATGGTAAAAGTGAATTTCAGGCATAGCTAACAACCCTCCTCCCCCCAAAAATGATGACATCACAGTAGGCTAAACTGTCTGAAAAATGAAAATTTTAAATCTAAAGACAAAAATGAAATATTTGTGTTGGGGATATTTAAAGGAAGTTTTTCAATTTATATGGGATGACTAAAGGACCTAAGGGGTTGGCGGCCATCTTGTTTCAAAGAGGGAATATTGGCAATTGTCACGTTTTCCCAAAATACAGGAAAAGAAAACTTTAATCCATGAAATTTCACACATGCCACCAAGTTAAGTTTTTAACCACAACTGAAGTTTCATTAAGCTTAGTAAAAAGCTGCCATCTTGACCCCCCCAAATAAATAAACAAATAATCATAACCTGTAGTACCAACTCCATATTTACATTCCAACTTTCATTCTATCACCTCCCCACTCATCGAGCATCATTACAAAGCTACTTGGGAAAACCTTTTGTAACTACAATTTGTAGATTTTGAACATTAGCATGCCAAGCTCACAAAGTGGCATTCCTCTGTTGCTTGCACATTTTTTACTGGAACATTGTGAAAAGTTAACACATGAATCCCTGGCTGAAGTTGTAGGAAATTATACGACATACAATATGACCATATTAGGAATGTAGACGTGATTTACAAAAAATCTTCGTTGCCAACTAAATCAAAAAGTTTACTTTTGCAGATTCTTCCAAAAATTACATAGACCTGTTCGTCACCCCTTGATGACCAAAAAATAAAATGGTTGCTATGGAGATAAAACCAACAGAAGAGGCACCATTTTGAAAAAAAGGATATTTCCAAATGAGTTTATCATATTCAGGGTCTGACCAGAAGGGAAGGGGTTCTTGCAGCTTTAATTACAAGTTTTATTTTTGGTTGCAGGCAGGCTGGAGCTACCATTAAACATTTGCAAGCTTCCCTAAAATAAAGCTATCCATTGATCTTACACTGTTGGCTTTGATTATCACCATTTTGCAGCCAACTAAGGCTTGTTCGGCTAGTGAAGCTCAAAACTGAATACAAACCACAGCAGGAAAGTCTGTTCATTACTTTTTCATTCACCATAAATTCAGCTGTGGTTGAAATAGATGTAAGGAGGATTTCTAAGAAGGAAGTCTATTATTCCCTTTAGTCGTATTAGTCAGCTAACTTGAGTCCAGCTAATTAACGACAAGAAAAGCAAAAAAAAGTCATTGCGGATTAAAATAAACATAATTGTGGTCGGGGTTGTGATAAAGCCTTAATTTCACAATTTAATTGTTACCCTGACGCTGATTTCAGTCACCGTTTTGTTTTATTCAATGGTTGCAGTTACTGAAGATTAAAATAAGCAATAAGTCCAATAATTAAAGCTACAATTCTTAGGTGATTTAGAGTATTTACAGACTCAAATGGAGAATAGAGTGAAAGGATGAGAGTATTTACTTAAGAAGGCAAAAAATATATCAAAAAGGACCTTTATTAACATCAAAATTCTTTTATTTTGAAAGAAAAGACAACATTAAATTTAAAAAACTGCTAATTTTTATGAGAAAATCAGTTGAAGAAAATTGGGGTTTAAGAATCTAATGTTATTTTTTTATTTTTGTTTTATTATAATAAATTTATAATTAGATTTGACTTTGTATTAGCCCTCAAATCTAGATTAGGGCTGTTTGAAATTAAAGTACTTAATTTAGTCCTTGTTAATATTTAATTGTGTTTGAACTTCTTTTAAAGAGTCAGACTGAAGCAGAGGTTGAGACAGAACCGGGTCAATGGACTTGTTTTGAAATCTCTGGATCCTCATTAAGCTGTGATAAAGTTTCCAGTGGGTCATGTTACATTTCTGTTTTTATGTTCTTAAAGTTCTCTTCTGTTGTACCATATTTCTATGGGAAAAAAAACATTTTCTGTGCCACACAATGTTCATCTTTACAGTTAAATAATGCCTAAACGGATCTATTTCATGCTTCAAACAGGCTAAGCGATGGTGTTTTACTTCACTGTCAGAAATGTGATTAAGGATTCCAAGATGACCCAAGGGGAAATGGGAATAAAGAATGACATGTTGCCTTTTTAAAAAAAAAAAAAAAAAAAGCCCTATTTCTCACCGCTTTTTTATATTTTACAGATTAAAAGAACAAGGCTTTTTGAAAAGAAATATTAAAGTGACTTGCATGACAAAATGCTTTTTTACTATGTGAAAGAGCAGCATCACAGGTTGCAGAACTGAAGAAATACACCCATCATCACACATATCCAACAAGTGACTTTACATGTCAATACTAAAGGCGAAGTAGTATAATGGAAGTTCACTTTTCATATATAATCTATAACTTCTGCTCAAGTATATAAAATAAACTAAAAAGTTTACTATTACTTTTTAGTGAAGTAAACTACATTGTATATACAGACATACATACACACACACACATATATATATATATACATACATACATACATATATATATATATGCACACACAGTGTTCCCCCTACATATCCGTGTTTCTTTATTCGCGGTTCCATGTAATCGTAGATTTTATTTCCAGTAACGTGGCTCTTCTGGTTCATCGCAACAACTCTAATAATCTAAGCCGCTTTTACAAAATTTTAGCGTTCAAAAGAGGTGCTGCGTTGCTGAGGTGTATCACCGTATCACCGCACACTGGAGAGCAGCGAAGCCCCCTCGGGAGCGCGGAGGAAGAACACATGTCGACCGACCCCCTTCTCTCTCCATGCGCCTCCATGGAAATATGGAGGCAAAAATCCTGATATGCTGAAGAAGATAATCGTGAAGGGTAATTATTACGTTTCTTATATGACAAAGGAGGAAGCATGCCCTCTTGGTTTTTGAAGCACAGAGAGATAGAGTGACACTCCTCATCTACGTCATAAAGTAGGCTTCGTTGTTGCTGCAGTCCAGTTTTTTGTTCTGAATAAAAAAAACCCTAAAACTTTTTATGCAGAAAAATACTCCAATGTTCATTAATAAATCTTTTACACAGTATGTTTAGAAGTGTTTCACGATGAGTATCGATCATTAACAGACAATCAGCCGCAGGGTGGGTGAGATGGCAACAGGGGGTTTCTTTGTATTTGCGAATTTGGTGCATTAGCAGATTTCTCTGATCCATAACCCCCGCGAATAAGGGAAGATTACCGTGTATCCGTGTATATATGTATGTATATATACTGTATATATATATATATATATATATATATATATATATATATATATATATATATATATTAGAGCTGTCAGGCGATTAAAAATTGTAATCGCGATTAATCGCAATGTCCATAGTTAACTCGCGATTATTCGCAAATTGATATGTGGCCTTTTTTTAGGAAAAAAATGTGTGCTTCGTGTAATTTATCAGTTCTAGATTAATTATGAAAACAAGAATGGCAAAATTAATAGTTTTCATCAGAAATACTTTATTTTGTAACATTGTATTGAGATAAACTTTCTTAACAATCAAAGGCTGTAACGTAAAATGCCTAACAAAAGCCCAAGTGCAAGTGAAGGGCATTTTAAATTCAAAACTTCAATCAATGTTCTGTAAAATAAAATAAAAAACATCAAAAATAAAATTTCCATAACACTTTCATGTTCATTTTTTGTCAGGACCAAATCTTTTCCTCCTCTGCTGAACTACAGTAATAAATGAAATAGAGATTTATCATTTCCAATTAACTTCTGTTTTTTAAAACACTAAAGACTGAGAAAAGCGGGATACTCTGTGGATAGTTTGACAGTCTGTTACTGCCGCTGTTCTCTGGCTGCAGCTCGATGCAGTGACGTGTCCAGCGGTGCTCACACCATGAATATGCTATGCTTGGGCTGGTTCACGCTTAAACCTCCAGAACTTTGGGATATTTTGAATATTTTCGCGCTGCGAAAGAGGGACGGGCCACACACTCAAAGCTGAGATTTATCTTTTCATCTACAAATAACTGGCGTTGTTTAAACTACATTTAAAACGTCCCCTGGTGCGCTTGCCGTTCGGAACGTCGGGGTCCGCAGCTTTCGGGATGCGGCGCCGGACGCGAGTCGGTACCACCAGATGTGGTACTGGACGCGAACCGGAGCCGGGTTAAGGTGCAGGAGCTCTCCGCGTCCTTCGTCGGGCCGGTTCTAGCTCGCAGCTCGGTGGTTGGAGACCCGCCCGTGATCTAGTGAGAACAGCCGGTGAGTTAGGGGGCGTTGAGGCACGCCTGGGCGGTGTGGAAAGGCATGTATGAGAAAATCCGCAAATAATGCGTCAAAAAAATTGTCGGCGTCATGCACATGTCAGATGAATGCGTTTTTAACGCGACAAATCTGAAGCCCTAATATATATATTAGAGCTGTCAGGCGATTAAAATTTTTAATCGCGATTAATCGCATTTCCAGAGTTAACTCGCGATTAATCGCAAATAAACATGTGGCCTTTTTTAAGGAAAAAAAATGTGTGGTTCGTGGAATTTAGTAGTTCATCTTTAATTATGAAAACAAGAATGACAAAATTAATAGTTTTCTTCAGAAATACTTTATTTTGTAACATTGTATTGAGATAAACTTTCTTAACAATAAAAGGCTGTAACATAAAATCCCTAGCAAAAGCCCAGGTGCAAGTGAAGGGCATTTTAAATTCAAAACTTCAATCAACGTTCAGTAAAATAAAATTAAAAAAACATCAAAAATAAAATTTCCATAACACTTTCATGTTCATTTTTTGTCAGGACCAAATCTTTTCCTCCTCTGTTGAACTACAGTGACAAATGAAATAGAGATTTATCATTTCCAATGAACTTTTGTTTTTTAAAACATTAAAGACTGAGAAAAGCGGGATACTCTGTGGATAGTTTGACAGTCTGTTACTGCCGCCGCGTTCTCTGGCTGCAGCTCGATGCAGTGACGTGTCCAGCGGAGCTCACGTGATGAATATGCCGGCAGACAGACCGCTATGCTGTGGTTGGATCACGCTCAAACCTCCAGAACATTTAAAACGTCCCCAGGTGAGCTTGCTGTTCGGAATGTCGGGGGTCCGCAGCTCTCGGGACGCGGCGCCGGACGCGAGCCGGTACCACCAGACGTGGTACTGGACGCGAACTGGATCCGGGTTAGAGTGCAGGAGCTCTCCAGGTCCTAGCGCCGGCCGGTTTTAGCTCGCAGCTCGGTGGTTGGAGACCTGCCTGTGATCTAGTGAGAGCACCCGGTGAGTTAAAGGGGGGACCCCCGCGCGCGCGGTATGGAAAGGCACGTATGAGAAAGTCCGCGATTAATGCGTCAAAAAAATTGTCGGCGTCAAGCACGTGTCAGATTAATGCGTTTTTAACGCAACAAATCTGACAGCCCTAATATATATATATATATATATATATATATATATATATATATATATATATATATATATATATATATATACTTGTGAGTGTGTGTAAACACCGAGCAACAAATGTCTACAGAAACTCTGCAGTAGGTTGTATGTAGAAACATTATAATAGTAATGAAGGTGTGAGCTGTTAAGATATATATATATATACATATATATTTATGCAAAACACAAAATCTAACTGTGCTTAGTGTCAGTTTGAGGAGTTTATGTTCTTATAATTTAAGTTAAATGCTTTCACTCTTTCGAGTTGAACAACTAACTGCGTTGAGTGCTTTGCAGAGTCACACCAGCCAACAGGCAGCAGAAAGTGCTACATGATGATGTTATTAAGTGAAGGAAAAGATGTCTGGCTACAAATAAAGTGTTTCAAGTGCAGTGAATGTGCAGAAGGAAATTATTTCCAGTGGAGTGGATTTTTTGGGCCTTGGTGAACTTGCAAAACCTTTAACGTCAATGAAAAATCTACTAGATGAGATGAAAAAAAGGATGATCCAACAATTTCTAAATCTGCTCCTTCAGGCTGTTTTATAGCAGCATTCTGTCCCGGCCAGTAGTAGTAAACTGAAACATTTCCTCTTCTTGACTTAACGCCAGTTATCACAAGTATAATTACTGTAAATAATAAAAAAATATTTTCGTAGTCTTTGGGTAACCCCGACAGAGGCTTCAACTCTCCATCTCCGGTTAAGTTGTGAAGCCTGGTAATTAAATGAGGGGACAGCCAGTGTGATGGATGATGCAATAAATACAGGAGTCTGTAATTTTGCTATGAATGATGATGGAGAACAATAATGTCAGCTTCAAATTCTGTATAAAGATGCTCTCAACACAGCGGGACAGCCTTTTCTCTATAATCTATGACACCAGATTACATCCAGAAATATACGAGCACAATAAGATTTCCTGCTCTAATGTGAACTATTTACATTCAGTAAGACATTATCAGCAAGAGGAAGTGAGTATAAAAAAATCATACAGGTAAAGGTTCTGTCTTTACATAACCCTGCAGAAATCAATCACCAGGACAAGAAGACAGCTGTGAAGCATCAATCATCCATTAGAGTGACAGGACTGCGGTTTGCATAAATTCATGTATGTTAACACAAAATCGCAGTGTTATAAGGTCAAGTTTGTGCACTTAGTTTGTGGAAGTTCACTTAAAGTAAATATTTTTGGAGTGTGAATTAACCCTTGATTACTTTTATCACTGTAGGTATTCTTTAAATTACGGTAATTCTACATTCACAAAATGTAGCCACGAGGGGGCCCAAGCCAGGGTCTCATTGTGCCGGTCCCAAGCCCGGATAAATACAGAGGGTTTTGTCAGGAAGGGCATCCGACGTAAAATCTTTGCCAAATCAAATATCAGACCTACGAAATCCAAACCGGATCGGTCGAGGCCCGGGTTAACAACGACCGCCATCGGTGCTGTTCATCGACAGGGTGCCGGTGGAAATTGGACTACTGTTGGTGGAAGAAGGAGAGGAGGAAGGCGGGTTCGTAGGGAGAGAGAGAAGAGGAAAGCCACTAGAGTTGGGACTTTGAATGTTGGAACTATCACAGGAAAGGGTAGAGAGTTAGTGGACATGATGCAGAGGAGAAGGGTAGACATACTGTGTGTCCAGGAGACCAGGTGGAAAGGTAGCAAGGCTAGAAGTTTAGGAGCAGGGTTCAAGTTGTTCTATCATGGTGGAGATGGGAAGAGAAATGGAGTAGGAGTTATCCTAAAGGAGGAGTTTGTTAGGAGTGTTGTGGAGGTCAAACGAGTGTCAGATAGAGTGATGAGTCTGAAGATAGAAATGGAGGGTTTGATGTTCACTGTTGTCAGTGGGTATGCCCCACAGGTAGGATGTGAGCTGGAAGAGAAGGAGAAGTTCTGGTTGGATCTTGATGAAGTGATGATGAG
>NC_050522.1:6697783-6715393 GCF_002922805.2 Oryzias melastigma
AGGATGCTGAAGACAGGCTTAGATGGAGGAAACTGATTCGCTGTGGCGACCCCTGAAGGGAAAAGCCCAAAGGAAAAGAAGAAGAATGCTACATTAACAACAGGCTCAGACGGATGTTTTAAAGTGACCACCTTGAATGAAAAGTCTATATAAACGCATTTAAATGGGAGTTCTGGAGTTACGCGTTTAAAACTTTCGCATTCACACGTTGCTATGCAAGTTTTTAATTTGGGACCCCACACCCAAAACGCACTGTCATTGAACAGGTGTTAAAAATTAAACCAGTTGAGCTTTGACCTATTGAGATCTCAGATTTGGTAGTAATCAGGGGTGGGTACTGGCAAGAGTCTGGCGATACAATACATATCGCAATACTCATGCCAAAGTACCATGTGTATCAAGAAATATCCCAAGAAAGTTCCAAAGACCATATATTTTATTGTTTTTATTGTGACTCAGAAAAATAATTATCTGAATATTAATACACATTTGACATATAAAATTGTAAAATTAATTTAATTTAATAATCAGAACAATGAACTCTGCAACTGTATCTAATATACAAGTTGCTTTAACCAAGCAATTACATGGTGCTTTTATTTTGGTAATTTAAGAACTATTTTATCAACACTCAACATTTTCTGAATTTCACAACCAAATGTTTTTCAGCAAAGTGAAAAAACCTCACAAAAATTTAATGAGCATTGGCATAATTTTAAATCGATACAAGTATCACCAAATGAAGTATTGTAATATTTCAATAAATCAATTATTTTCTTATACCCCTAGTAATAATGTATGGGTGGCATCCTTTTCAAATCACAAAGGTGCCAATCATTTGAAAACTGATCCTAAAGAAAAAAAAATAATAATCAATAACTGTAGTTAAGTCTTTCATGTATCGGAATAGAGCTTGGAAAGAATGAAGACACAAGATTTGCACCGCTTTGACATTTCACACCGAGACTCTTCTAACTAAGAGTACATACACTTGTATCAATATAGTGAAAATCCAGTGTGAACACTATATGCTAAAAACGTGTTTTAAAACCCGTGTTCAGCGAGTTCTTAAAAGCACCACACATGCCTGGTGTTTGCGTAGCATGACTTGAATTCCCACGACACACTTTACTAACTTAAAATTAACACTTAAACACATAGGTGCAACCCCTAATGTGTAAAGTTACATTATGGCGCAAAAGTGCCTTTCTCCATGTCGGAATCCATCGCAGATATGTGAATTGTGTGAACGGTCAAAGTAGGTCAAAGAAAGTGTGGGATATATATATTAAAAAGAGAGATAAAAGGAGATAAATGGTCCAATAGGATCAGGGGAATAGAGACTCCTGAAGGCCAGAGAGACTCGTGGATCCAATTTTGTTGCATTACGTTTTCTGTCTTTTTCACCAAGCTTGACACTTAATCACAACAAACTTGAGCAGCTTAAAGACTGAAAAAGTCAGTCATTGTTCATGCTGTGAGATGACATGGTTTCTAGGCCTTGCATCACCAGAATATTACAAACGTCTGAAGAACTTCACCGCAACATTTTCTGGGTCATTAATGTGTTGGATGTTAGCATTCGTGCTAGCTTAATATGTGCACTTCAGCCAGGAGTTTAGACTGAGGTTTAGTGGGTTTGGTCTTTAAGCTGTTAGAGCTGCAGCAGGAGCATTGTGTGTGTGTGTGTGTTTGTGTCTACATGTCTATCCCTTTAAAACAGCATATGCGCAGTACAAAATAAGAACTGCTCTCTTGGCTATTTAAAATAAATCAAGCAGCACTGGTTTTCCTGTTGGACCAAGTTAAATAAAATACAAAAATAAGGTACAGGAATTCTTACAATATTTCTAGATTTTTGTAATGACCAAGAGTTTTCTGAATTGTATTTGAAAAAGTAAGAATTTGTTTGAAAGATTTATTTGAGTTGGCTTGTGGGAGGGGCTAATCTTTAAACTATATATTTTTTTTAAATTTTGTTGTAAAGTTTACTTGTTTTAATGATTTCCTTCTGTCAGTATCTTGTGTTCTTTATTTTTGTTGTGGATTTTGTTTTGTTCTGTTTTTTAGCATAGGTTTGTGTTTTCTATGTTGTGCATCCTGCCTTGTTTTGAAGATCTCCAGCCAGAAAAAAAAGACAATTTACTTTACTCTTCATTTTATTTTGAAATGTTTTCATTTTCCTTGATCGCTGTGCTTTGTTTGTTTCCTGTCAGTTTGCACACCTGGGTCCTTTCTTTCAATTACCACATCTGCTTTCCATTTGCCATTATCTTCCTTAAAGTATACACACCGTGGTTTTCTTTGTTCCCTGCCAGTTCCTCGTCATTGTGTTGCTTTTGCTGCATCACTGCTGTGTCTCTGCCTCATTTCATCTTCCATATACCCTACACTAGCCTTGGCTTTTGTAAAATTCTAACAAAGAACAGCTAGTTTTTGTCTGGTGTCCTCTGTCTGTATGTGTTCTCCACCTGCAGTATCCTGACACCCTCTTTGCTTCACTTAAAAAAAAAAAAAAAAATATATATATATATATATATATATATATAAACTAAAATTCCAGATATTTTATCTTAATCTGCTATTTTATTAAATTGGTAGGTGGAGTGAACCTGCCTTCCTGTTTTTGTAATTTGGGTCTAAAAATTGCTTGGACGGGACATTGCTGTTTCCTTTTTCTGCCCTCCCACCCTCCTCTGGCTCAGCCATCTGGGTGTTTATCTGTAAGGCTGGTTGGTAAAGCCGTGAATGGAAAAACGGGGTTGTGGAGGTGTGTGCAGAGGTCCTTTCATGGGGCTGAAAACATGACCACTGAAATTCACTGCAAAATTGGTCTGATTTACGGCTCTGTGTTTGTGGGCTTTACCTGCGTGTCCTTACAGACATGGATGACAGATTTCAGGGGAAGTTCAAGGTAGAATATCAGATGTTTGGAAAATAAAGCCAACCACATATGGATAAAGGTAAGATGAATATAGGGGAAATGCTTAAATAGTTTTAAAAGAACTGTGTTGATACCATATTTTCTGCACTATAAGGTGTTAATATAAGCTGTAATATTTTCCAAAAATATAACTACCCAAGAGCAGTGGTTGTACTTACTGATGTCAAAATGATATTCAGAGGTAAACGGCACTCTGTCCAAATGTCAGTCTGTTTTACACGATTAAGTGTTACTTTAATTATGATAATGCTGCTAATGTAACTGTGTTGGACTTTTTTTACGTGTTACTAGCAAGGTTGATAGTTAAGACTAACGTTTGCCCTAGCTGTATTTGTCTGTTTTTTCCGTGTTCCAAACAGGTTTGGTTAGTGAATATGCTAACATGGCTAACGTGGAGAGGTGTCGGACTGTGTTTTTTTAAGTATTGCTGACAAGGTTTGGAGTGAGAATAGTGACGGTAACATTTGTTTTAGCAGTATCTGCTTTTTTATGTGTTTCAAACAAGCTGGGTATTACAGACATTGTGAATATGCTAATATGGCTAATGTTTAGCAGTGTCTGACATAGCTTTTTTCCACGCTTCCAACAAGGTTGAGAGTTAGCATAGTCACAGTGATGTTTGTTTTAGCGATATCAGTCTGTTTTTTACATACAATCAACATTGGTCATTACAGTTATTGTGAATATACTAACGTGGCTAAAGTTTAGCAGCATCAGACCTTTTTTGTGTGTTACCAACAAGCTTGAGAGTTAGCGTATACAGTAACGTTTGTTTTAGCGGTATCAGTCTGAGTTTTATGTGTTGCAAACAGGGTTTAGTTTTACAGATATTGATGCTACGCTAGCGTGGCTAACGTGTAGCAATGTCGGTTGTGTTTTTTTGTTTAATGTTTTACTAACAAGATTGGGAGTTACCGTATTCATGTTAGCATTTGTTATAGTCAGTTAATTTTTTTTGATGCAATCAAGGCTGGAAATTACAGGAATTTTGAATATGCTAACACGGCTAATGTAGCGTGTTTGTAATCAAGTTAAAGCGTTTCTGTGAACACAGCTAACAAAGTCTGGCTGACTAACTTAGCTCTGACTCTTATGCCTCATTTAATGCCCTTTATAGTTTACCTTTACCTTATAAATGACCTAAAGTACAGTAGTTGTCTTCATAAGACTAGTTTTAAATCTTTAAGATCACACACTATTCACTAAGATTAGCAGCACTTTTCTATTCTGCACAACAAGCTAATCACAAGATGTCTTTTTTAAAGCTTTTTGTTAAACACAAGTTTATTTTTAAACAAATGTTCTTTTTGCCAAAATAATAGCACACAAATATGTAATATAAACTTTTTAAATGACCAAACTGAATGTTTTTTTTTTTGTAAAGTTAGCCTAGACAAACTACTGATCATTTTCAAGAAGCAACAAAGGAAAATTATGACATTTCAGAAAATTAGTAAGATGAAAAAGGGAACAAAACAAAAATCCATGCTATGTATTAAAAAAAATAGCATGCCACTGGTAAAAGCAAAAGAATGCATGCATATTAAACCCCCACTGTTCCTTTTCAGTAAATCGCACCAAACAAAAACATTACAGCTCCAATCTTCTGTGTATTTACACAATGGCAGCAAAGGCTTTGAAACTGGTTGACTGACAGCTTCCCAAATGTTTTGCCAATGCAGTTTTTGAAATGCACACAACTTTTGTTTTACCTCCATAGCTACTTCTAAACAGTGCAGAGAAAAGACAAAACGTTTCTTTGTTCTAGAACAGAGTAATCCACACTGCAGGGAGAAGCAATATGCAACAAACCCGCAGCATCAAAAGGAGCAGGTTGAGAGGTGAGCGTATTGATAAAGACGATCATCAAAGTGTTTAAAAGGGTTCCCAACAGGCTAAAGACTTCCATCAGTGAGGGCACAAACTGATCATTGGGCTTCAAACACACACCAATGGCACACTCTGGCCTCATTGTTCTCTCTTTTATCAACAAACAATTTTCTTTTTAAGAGTGTCTGGAGTTATGTTTTCTGACAAATGAAAAATTCTTGGTTTCATAGCCTCTGCTCACATTTTTGAGCGTAGCTGTTTTTTTTTTCTTCTTAAACCATGTTTTTTGTTTCAGTTTTGCCAGTGTTGGGAGTATAATGGTACGTACCATTAATCAGGCCTGGTGATATCAAAGGGGAAACACTTTACCTAGTTTTAAACTGCCAACAAACACATTTTTTAATGCCATACACATGTAAACTTGGTAGCATGCTTGCTGATTAATGACATTTTAAACTACATTATACTAGGGGAATGCCAAAATATCAATACTGCGATAAATCGCAACACTTAGTCTTGCTATTGATTCTTGATGGGTTATCACCAAGTATTGAACTTTTATTTTTCGTTTGAGGAGACTATAAAAGTTATATTCGTCATTCTTTGTTGAGACGTTCCTTTGGAGGTAGATAGGGTCGCACATTCAAAGATTGGCTGATGCGGGTAACAATGTGTCTGGAAGCTACTTGAATTATTTAAATTTTGTTCTGTTGTTTACAACAATTTTGCACTAAGTAGTGACACTGCTGTTCATGTTTACTATTGTTAACACTGGATTTTACAGATAATTCAAATTAAATTGGTGTCAATGCTTTTCAAAGACATACTATGACTGATTCCAGCAATGTTGCACGAAACTGTCTATTATTTGTTGCACAAACTAAAACAAAAGTTATTAATTATGATTGTTTTAAGCTAGAAAATAAATGGGGGTATATTTTCCTGAAAAATATGTGTTCTTCTATATATTGTGTTATTAGAGATGATTTTACCAATTATCGCATTATCGTGATATCATCAATATCGTGAGCCATGTATCGAGTATCGCATCGTGTCGTGAGGTACCAAGTGATTCCCAGCCCTATATTATAAAGCATCTGTTAGGTTGACATAAATGGAACCCTTTAACTGGACTAATGTTGAAATTCTTTCAGATACCTCTTCAACCATCTAAGCAATAAACATAATTTCAATGGAGACCCCTTAGGCTGATACAATTTTTTCGTATTTAAGTGCTTATGCAATCCATGTAAATCAACTGATTCGGACATAGAGTTAAAGGTAAAGTCCCAATAGTTTTCGTGCACCACAGTCTGTGAAATTTGTTCTCCGCACTGACCCATCCCCTTGGGGAGTGGTGAGCTGCAGACACAGCCACTCAGGAACCATTTGGTGGTTTAACCCCCCAATCTAACCCCTTATTGCTAAGTGTCAAACATGGAGGCACTGGGGTCCATTTTTAGAGTCTTTGGTATGACTCGGCCTGGATTTGAACTCACCACACCACAAGGCCACTGAGCTGGTTAGAGAATATTGATACAAAGCCGATATGAGAACCTGCTTTTTTTGTATCAAAATCAGCCAATTCAAGGTGATTGAGTAAATGGTCAAATATTTCCAGTAGGCTAAGGTGTGCGTATTTTTTAAAGAGTAACCAAACAGGGAAGTTGGAGGCTGTCTCCACCCACCGCCGAAATATAAAAATCCAGTCAGAGGGGAGTGGCTGGGGACCAGGATTGTTACCATTACTGGAGCTGCAGATCATGAGGAGGGACTTCTGAAGCTTAAATGGTTTGACCAATCATGAAATTCAAATGTGATACCTCGTTTCAACCTGTAGGGGGCAGCAAACAGACATGTTTTGACCATACTTTCAAGAGTTAAACAATTAATTTTGTCAAATATTTGGCAATGACCAATAGACAGCACTTTTAAAGTCCCATTTATAGACGTCAACAGACAAAAAATATTATGTAGGATTTGGTTACCCTTCAAGACAACTCTGGTGTTAAAGGGTTAACCACCAGCTCTGATTAGCTCTGATCTGCCATAATAGTGAAAGACAGTGACAGCTAAATAACAGTGGGACTTTTCATTGACATCAGTCAGCCATCTAAAGGAAAAACACTAAAATATGGAGGCATCAGGCTTTAGAGCCTCTGAATAAATGATGCTGATTAGGTTTTGTCTTTTAAAATATGAGAAAATGAGAACAAAAACTTATCTTGCTCCAACGCCTGAAGTTTAGGGTTTTTGATGGCTCTGCTATTTTGGGGTAATTAGGACACTAAGGAACCACTTTGATGGCGGTTTTACACATCTAAAGGCTTGCACTCTGCACTAATTTTGGGCCTTCCAGCTTCTGTGCAAAGCAACATTTGTGAGGGATGTGACCAGATGATAATTAACATGAAAGCCGTCTAGTCAACGATTTCCCAGCAACAGCACTGTCAACTGGATTGGTTTAGACCCGGCTTTAACATACAGATTAGCTTAATCTGCCCTACTAGACCAGGGATTAAAAGGGAAAGACCCACTCCCATCCTTCTTCTGCCCTATATTCCCAGTCATAACTTTCACAGATGGTAATCTGCTCATCTGACATCTAAATTTCAGGACAGAATACATTTAGGCAGAGATGAAAACCTCACTATTGGACTACTGTTATGTGTTGGTGATGTGTGTTGGTCTATAAAAAGCAAAAAAAGAAGTGAAACAAAATGTGTAATTTAGCAAATTAAATACAATTTTGGAGTCTTCATGTGCATCAGACTTAATCAGCTCCAATCTATATGTTTCTGATGACACTGAACAACTGAAAAAGGTTGAACTTTCAACATACAAATGTATAAATCTTCTTTCAACTGTATATGTGTAAAAGAAAAAAATCCTCTCCAACCATTCTGAACTGATGTGTTCATGTACCCACAAACCACGGACAGCAAAGTGCAACACTATAACCCATGCTCTTGGAGCCACTCCTCTTAGCCACAGGGGGTGGTCTATGAAATATACATCAAAAAGCAGAATGTCTGTCAGTCATAAATCTTTTGATGGAAGGTTTGAAGGGCCTCCTTTGAACTATTTTGTTTTTCTTTTTTAATTAAAGGCCAACTTGAAATGATAAAATTTGAACGTTACATTCTCTGTCAGGTTGGGGAAAGCTGTGACCTCCCTGAAGTACTCTTAGCCAAAAGTAGTACACTTGAAGTTGGTATTATTAAGTATAATTGACTATAAGGACAGCAAGAATACTATAGACCAGGGACCCCCAAACTTTTCCTTGTGAGAGCCACATAGCTGTTTTCTTCTCTGATGTGGGGCAGGGGTCAGTTTTTAGGCTAACAAAAGAAGTGTAAAAATTGCAGGTTGCATCTTAACTCCAATATTTAAAATTTTCCAAAAAATCCACACTTAACCAGATATGAGCACAGACTGCAGAAGAGTGGAATTAAAAAGTCACACTATATGTGGCCTGACTGAGGAAAAAAAAAAAAATGAATGTATGGCCCCCTAATAGTGTTCAGGGGCTGGGCCGATTGTAGGGCTATAGTTTGGGGACCTCTGCTATAGAGGAGTGTAGGAACCCAGCCAGCAAGGCCAAGTGGGTCCCATATGGTAGGCAGAAAATGTGGGCCCCGATTGGGTTTGTCTGCAGTTTCTGTGGTGGCCCAACCAGAGTTTACCTACATTGACTTAAGTGGGGATTCAGTGCATTAGCTCACTATCCTAGCTAGCTGTCCGGTGGACAGTGTAGCATGCTAGTGAGCTCCACTGTAGCAAGCTCCACTGTAACATGCTAGCGAGCTCCTCTGTAGCAAGCTAGCAAGGTCCACTGTAGCATGCAAGGGAGCTCCTCTCCAGCGAGCTAGCAAACTGCATTATCGAGCTAGCGCACTCCTCTGTAGTGAGCTAGCGAGCCAACAAGCGCCGCTGTATTGAGCTAGCGAGCTCCGCTGTATTGAGATAGCAAGCTTCACTGTCCACCAGGCGGCTGGATAGCATAGGAAGCCTATCCATTGAGTGTCCACTCAAGCCAATGTGGACAAACACAGGTGGGGCCACTATAGAAATTGTGGACAAACCCAATTGGGGCCCACATTTTCTTCCCACTTTTAAACCATATGTGGCCCACTTGGCTAAATTGCAACATTTAAAAATTCCAATATATAGGTAGTATATAAAAAGTATACTTTGAGTACAGTGCCTCACTTTTTGCGTAGTAAACTTATATACCCTACTTTTTGCTAAGGATAACATTAAATGCACAAAGAAGAAAAACTTCTACTTTATACTTGGAGTCTTGTACAAAGACAAAAAGTGTTTATCATCTAGAAAATATATTTTGAAATTTAACTCTTGTGCTATCTTATGGGGTCCAGATGACCCAAGCCTTACATTGACATGTTATCCATCCCATGACAAATGTGGATGAAGGTTAACAAGTTTTCATGTCTGCCACAGACACAAGTGAAAATCAAAAATCATTGAAAAAAAAGTTCAGTGCAGTCCTGTGGGGTCCAGATGACCCCTCTAGGTGTCAAAACACCAAGGATAGTACAAGGGTTACAGGTGTGTGTATGTACCTTGAAAGTAAGTATTTGTGCTCTGTCAAAATGTGACTCCTTGTTTCACACAGAGAAATGTGATCGTATCCAGTGCATTTAAAGATAAAACCCATGCTCAAGCAAGCGCTCATTATCTGGCAGAAACACCATCCTACCTTGTCGGACATCTCTGGGAGCTATGGCGATTGCATCATTGGAATGCAGCTCCGTGACGCAGCAGTCATCAGGAACCAGTGAACCGTTGCTGACACTATGCGGCGTCTCTGGGAGTAAGGGGATAGGTGGTGCCATAATGTTGTGATTAGGACAAACACAGCCTGTTTGAGTCATCCCGCAACCGTCCCGGTCGGAATCTTCCCGGTTGTCCTTGTGATCCGGCCGCAAGCACTCCTCAAACCATCGGCAGAGCACACCACAGGTGAACTGACTGGAGTTCTCATTGTTGATGAGCAACACCTCTACCAGTCTCTGTTCTAGCAACTCCTTGGCTACCTGAGGCTCGTCCGCAGCTGGGTGTCTCGTTAGACACAACTGGACAAAGTTCTTATCAAACTGTAGGAAAGAATAGAGTCTGTCTGAGTCAGTTTGGCTGCCGCAGAGATCAACGACTTCCTGATCCTTGGATGTCTGCAAGTGAAGAGGACAGCTTTGATTGGCAGAGTGATGGTCAAGGGACAAAAGCATGGGGGAGTGTGTCTGACAGATGACGGGGTGGCGGGCGAAGCGGAGATAGAGCGAATACTTTGTTGGGTCTGGATTTTCCAGAGACCAGGAACAGCCAGGAGTCCTTGACGGAAAGAGCTCCCTTAGGGAGAAAGAGCCATAGAGTACCCCTGTTACAAGGCTGGAGCACGGCGGGGAGATGGGTGAGGGAAGCCCCTCTGCCCTGCTGCTTTCAGCAGCCCCATGGGTAGCCTCAGCCAAAGCAGAGAGGGGAGCTAGACGGAGGTCAGACACAGCAGCCAGGACCCCAGCCAGAGCCAGGAGGGAGGACAGCACAGACAGACACACCCCACCAGCAGTGTTCATCCTATGACATTCGTCCTGTAGAAAGAAAGAGAAGAGAAGACGTAGGGTATTAGTTTCATCTTCAAACAAAATCAACACCAAAAAGAAAAAAAAACAAAGACTTCTTTTCAAGACCAGACAGAAGAATAATGTGTGGTTGGGAGTGCCAAAGTGAGTGATGTCTACCTTGCCTCAGAGTATAACATCAGTAACTTTTTGACAGCAGTTTTCATGAAGTTCTCAGAGCGCATACACAAGAACTGTCAAAAACACAAACATTTCCCCGCTGGGCTGGATTAAAACAGTTGATGACTTGGCTGTTGAGACATACACTGTTGGGCCTGTTCTATTCTTTCCTGATGATATGTGCACACAAACACATTCATGCGCACACACGCGTCATCCTGCTGAGCAGACCCCCTAAGGCTCTGGCAAACTATTACCATCACTGACACAGTGAGGGTCCACCAACAGCCTGATTTTTTGATTCACACAGCTTACACTCATAATACTGCCAGAAAAAAAAATCCCTATTTAGTGTTTTACTTTTTGCTTGAAACAGCTCAATATCAGCTGCTTCTTTAAAGACTTCAACAAAAACCAAATTTGTAAAAATGGACGTTTGCTACAATCTCACAAAAAAGTAAAAATTGATTGAATTTTGCAACAAATACCATATCTACAACTTAAAGTAGCATTTTGATCATCTTTTGATCTATTTAAAATCGTTCCTAGTGATCTATTTATTAGAATTATGCAGTTTTTAGCCAAAGTAAAACAAAAAAATGTAATTTTCTGGGACGCAGTTTCTGCAGAGCGGCTGTAGGTCATTCAAAAGTTTTGGGCGGGACTGTTATACCCTATGGAGTGACATCAACAAGTGAATGAATAAATAAATGACATTTTTAAAATAACAATTTTCTGCCCCTCCTTTTGCCTTTCTTCTCTTTTCTTTCTCTTCTCATTCTTGACTTTCTTTATTTTCTTGTTGAGTTTATTTGATTCTGTTCTTGATTTATGACCACTTTTTTTTTTTACTTTCAAACTCTTGGAAGAGTCTCTCTCTGCTAGCTAACTTGCTATTTGCGGAATATTCCATTGCTGCAGATTTACGGTGGAAGGTGAAACACTTACAGATGAGTGGTATCATGTTATCTCAGTAATTTTATTTTAGTTTTTAATCATGACAGATTCAAATAATGATGACCATTAAAATCATTTTAGAAATATTATCAGTATCGGGGCCCCGAAAGTGTTGGGCAGTCTCCTACCTGAATCTAATGGTAAGTCACCCCCTGCATTGATCTATTCAACTCCTAATTCACAATGATTTGAAGAAAAGAAATATTCAGAGATCCAGTTTTAAGATTAATTTTCTTCTACATTGAGCGAAAAATGCTACAAGAACATGTTAAAAACATCCCAAGCATGATTTTAATGGGAGTGGGTCTTTAAACTTTCATACCTACATGTACAAAAATCTGGGAGAAAACACTTATTTGCAGTAGGAGTGAACCAAATCCAGTGGCCTAAAGAGTCAAAGGAGAGATAAACATATTTCCCCCAAAGCTACTTCATAAATAATCCATATTTGCCCTAATACTTGTGGCTCAAGCTTAATTTTTTGCTGCCATGTTTTCAGTCTGTCGGTCCACTCAAAGCTGATTTGAGAGATCAAACTGAGCGGCCTCTTCAAAGAAAACATTGTTTCAAACTATAATTCACATAGAGTTACTGATTGAACTTTTTTCAACATAGAAATGATTGCACGCATCTGGCTTTTGATTTGAAAAGATTTCAACTTCCATCATGTCAAAGGATTCTCAAAGTTCTGCACAGAAGAGTTTCATGGTCTTAGTAAAAGTATGTAGTTGGACACATAGTTCGATGATTCAAGATATATGGCTAATTTTTTTCACAAAGAGGTAACCCATTGACTTCAAATTGAATCACAACTAATTAGAGCTTTTGTCAGTGCACCGTGCAACCACTAGGGGGCTTGTTAGATAAGTATAAATCTGATTCAATTCATTTATTTTATTTCTAAAATCCAATAACACCTGCTCCTAGGGTAGATTTTATATAGCTCATTATATATTTTTCTGCCATGTTTGACATTAAAATATGTGCACTAGAGGGTATAGTCTTGTAATTGACAGCCAACTGTCAAGTCTTCAGCTCTAGATCGACCTCACTGGTACTATTGCGAGAACTATTGTGATTCTTTTCACACCTGCTTGCTCATTTTCAGAAAGATGAAAAAAAAAATGCTTCAAATTGTTCGAATACAAACCAGTGGATTATGTAATTACAGCTATCTCATCTCTTTTTCTGTCATTTGTGGCTACAGTGGAGCTGAAAAAAATGGCTTGAGATCAGTCCAACACAAACCAGTGGGTCAGACGTTTACTTGATGTGAAGAAATCAACTTAAATCATTGCAACTGATAAAACTACTTCACAGTGGCTTCCATGAATGAAATGAAAAGTCGGTTGTTGTTTTTTTTTTTAGCTTTTTGCGCAGCGTCTCTTCAAGTAAAAGAGCAGCAAAGTAAGAAACCTTTCAGAAAAAAAAATGCTCTAAAATACAGACAAATGCTACATGGAAATACAAGGAAGTGGGGGCGGGAAGGAAAGTGCATTAAAAGCTTTGGGATTTTACAGGCACGAGAAAAATATGGAGAGAATTTGCATCACTCATATAAAAAATATTATTCATCTCATCTGGATTTCAGGGATTCAGCTAAAATTAACTCACAGCAATGCAAAGAGGATAAAATAGTTTGCGTTTGCGTTTAAAGACCATTCACTTTGACATACAAGCATAGCATGAAATACATTTGCAACCCCAAGGGGTCATGGGAAGGTCTTTGGAGTTCCTACTATAGCCTGCAGTTAAAAGTTCTGGTATGGAGAGAATGCAAATACAGATTATATGGATCTATGAATAATATTTGTTTACAACTATTAGTCCTGTCAGATTGTCATAAAAATACTGGAGATGATTCTGATGAAGCAAAAATTGGTGATGAGGAAACAAAAAGTGGTGTAGTTAGCACTCTAGCCTCATGGTATGAAAGCCCTGATTCAAATCCTGACTTGGACCTTCTCATGTAAAGTACACATGCTTTGATTTAATTGGACCTAAAAAAGCAATAAGTCGGGGACACCCAAAACACCAATGTTTGATGTGGAGGGTCCTTAACCAAACCTCAGTATGTGACGACTGGGGAGTGAGAATGTGTTGAAAAATGTTACCAGCACAAGATAAGATCGGGCCGTTGATAACAAAAGTATAAAATGATCTGGCGGATCAGGGGGCCGGATCCCCCCCCCCGGGCCTTGACTTTGACACGAGTTTTCTAAATGGTCCCTAAGTGTGATTGTGTAGCTCTGCAACATTGTGGCGACCTGTTCAGACTCAAGTAACCCTGTCACCCCAAGGTTCAGGAGATGGATATTTGTTGAAGTCCCACTCCTATCATTTTTTTTTCTGTTAGGAAATTGTTCCCAGTGATCTCTTTATCATGATTATGATGTTTTTAGCCAGAGTAAAAAATATAAATACATATTTAAAATTTTTATATATATATATATTCATTTCTTATGCACAGTGGCAGTAGCTTGTTAGAAATACAATTCTGGATTGTGGGTGGAGCTACTGACAAAAAGAAACCCAAGAGGACCTAGCCACAAACAACAACATGGCCTCAAGATGGCGCCATAGCATCATTAACTGGAAGTCCTCGACCGAAGTTCAAATGAAGTTCCCGCTCTTGCTCTAGAAAAACCCCAGAACTGGGTTTTGGTTAGGATTAGGGTTAGGATAAGGCTAGGTTTGCCACTCGACCGAAGGCGAGTGGCGGTGCACGCTCCATGATTCACGCCCGACCACTGCAGGAGCAGACCGTCCCCCAGCCATCCCTGATTCCAAATGGCATAGACCTAACTGTCTCAAAAAATTGGGCGCTCACGTCCCTGGACTACATGTATAGCCAATTTAGGCTCCTCCGCATGCCTCAGTTAGGCGTCTGTGCGGGAAAATCAAAATGAAACATATAGGCACCCCCTTTATCTTTCCCTTTCGTTCCATAAGTTCCTCTGCGTTCCTTCTTTAGGTTTTCATGCAGGTAAGTATTTATATTTATATGAGCACCCTCCTTGGCTTCCCCTTACATTCCTTTTTTCGCAGGTTTCCAGCAGTTAGGAATCTTCTACTAAAGATATGCAAATTCAGCTTTCAGCTACAGTTGCGACATTTCCGCTTCCGGCTAATGATGACTTTAATGTTGTGTTTGGGCGAAATCTTGCCTGCAACCAGGTCCATCTCGCTCTGTTTGCACGCTCATGAACATAGCCTCAAGCTTATATTAGTGGCACAAAATAATGAGGAGCAATATTGAATCAATCCAGTCGATCAGTTTTGAGCCAGAATTGCAAGTCACCACAGCACGAGTGTTGAACGCTCATCAGGTCATGATGATGTGTGAGAAGTCCAGGGTGCACACAGGGGTGAGGATACTGTTGCACTCCTATTTCAGTATCTGCATCATTAGTCTGAGCTTTTTCTAGCATCTGGTTTTCTGATGTAGTGATTTAAATTAAGAAATACATATTTTTAATTGTAATTATTTTATGTAGATCCTCTACTATGAGAAAAATGCTACAAGAACACGATAAAAACACAAAAACTTTCACTTTCATTAATGTGGGTCTTTAAGTCTCTTACTGTGCAACACAAAGCAATTTGGAGAAAAAAAATTGCCAAGTAATTAAGTTTCAAATATGACCAGTAGAAAGCTTTTGTTACATTTATCACATGTGGACAGCTAATCAGTTTTACTTTTAGTAGCCCACTACTAACTCCACAACTACAGCTTGAACTGTTTTCATACATCATCACTGGGACACAATTGTTACCTTAAATACTATAATTATCTTAAAAAAATGATAGTGTATGATCAGGTAATTGTTTAATACAATAGGAAATCAATGTGTGGAAACAAAAACAGTTTTAAAAAAAAAAACTGGATTCATAATTTCAAAAACTACTGAAAGTATGGAGTAAAAAAAGCATTTAGAAAACATCTTTCTTCTTTTTTTACCTTTTTTTGTGTATGTTGCAGAATGAAGATTGTATTCTGTCAAATGTTTAAATTATATATATATTTTAATCTGTGAAGCATAATTCTTAAATGCATAGTTTCACTTTTATATTCTGCAGGAAACCAAAAGTCGGCATCGTTGTTGCTGCTGGACTTTAAGGCGTGTTTGAAGGCTGATGGAGGGTTACTGTAACATGTTGTGGAACATGTTTAAGAACATTGCACAGCTCTGCATATAAAGAGAATACCACACTTTGTCACTTCCAGACAAATCTGGCAAACGGATCTTTCCAGACGGTAATCCAGCTGGCGACATTCTACTCATCCCAATGTGACACTGAACTGTTAAATCCATAATTTCAGCATGAAAATACAATTACATCCACATGATCAAACTTCTTTAGTTAATTTTTGTTTTAGTGCACTAAGCAACACTGACCAGTTCTTGGACTTCAATATTTAACTGAGTGATTCTTTTTTAAACTGTATTACAGAATGAATCATGCAAAGGGCAAAAGAAATATGGGATTTTTACACATGAAAAGAAGTTAGAAAGTGTCAAGTAAATTGTGTTTGGGACAATGAACAATGCATATTCATAGATCCACAGTCTGTGCAAGAGGAAGCCCAAAGTGCTGTCTTCTTGAGGGCATTCTGTCTCGCTTCACTCTAAAACAGCACTTCACTGTGGGCATCCATAAATATTCATCAGCTCTGATGTCTTCTTTCCCCCTTCCACCTTGACATTAATGTTATCACCAAGAATGGAAAAATATGTAGATCCCTCGTTCCTCATCTCTCTTTTCCTCGTGCTGTCTTCCTGGCACTGTCTTCATTCTTTTATGCGCTAAAGTGACAAAATGACTAATCTTGTTTTTGTCCTCGCCATCATGTGAAGCAGGACACCACTGAGAGTCCAGTTTTATGTCGTTTTTGATGTTTTTTTTTCTAACAATTGAGGGCATATATTAAAAAAACCCCAAAAGCTTAAAGTTGGATTTCTGAATATTTCTTTATTCAAATTGTATGAATCAGGAGTTTGAATTGAAAGAGGTGGGTGATGGGAAGTGGGGGCGAGTTTGGCGAATTTCTAATTGTCTGCAAATGTCCTAAACCAGGAGCTGCCAAAATCTTTTTTGGGGGCGGGGTCAGTTTGTAGGCTAACAGAAAAATATGTATCTGCATGCAAATGTATGGTTTTACAGATGGCCATACATAGCCACATTTTAATTAATTCATTGCTGTAATCTTTACAGAAAAAAATAATACTATATCATTTTAAAATAAATGAAACCAATAAATCAGCGGTCTCAAACTGGCGGGCCATTTGCGGCCCTCCAGTTAATATTTTGTAGGCCCCGCCTTAATATGAAATATCTTTTGCATGTCTGCGCTTCTTTGATGATATTTGTATTTGATTTGATGATATTTGTATTTGATTTGTGATGTTTCAGCTTATTTTATGCTTAAAACTTTGCATTTGCTTTTGTCGTTTAATCTGGTCGTCAGAAAAGTCCTTAGCAACAGTTGCTAGCGTTGTTAGCTCCTATCGTTTCACAGGACACGCAGAAGATATTTGTTAGCATTCCATAGACATGAACAAATGTTCAATAAACTTGTTTCATAGATAATGGACCAAAGATATAGACGGTGGACGCAAAAACATATTTTTGGTACAAAAGGAACCACATACAACGTAAATTGAGTTTGAGAACTGCAATAAATGGCTTATCCTCTCCCGCCATAGTTAAGAATGCAAAACGGTTAAATAAAAAGTCACATTCTATGTGGGTCTCGATTGGCCTCATCTGGCCCGTGGGCCGTAGTTTGGAGACCCCTGTCCAAAATGACACGTTTTTTAATTTCAAAAACAGTCAAATCAAAATGAAAAGACCACTTTTACAATAGATCAATAGATGATTGGAAAGGGAATTTGCACCTTCTCTCATAATCTTAGTTTTACTGTTCTAGTGGCAGCAGTGACAGCCCAGAGGATCCAAATGCAAAGTCACAGAGAGCTCTTGTCTGTGACCTGAAAATCGATCTCGTCAAATTGTTAAGTGCCTGTCACCTCGCCCCCCACATGTGCGCTCTCCACTCACCTCCTCGCCTTTTATTCGGTACCCAGCGGAGGCATGAGAGAAGAGTAAGGCCAA
>NC_050522.1:6715426-6718484 GCF_002922805.2 Oryzias melastigma
AAAGAGCAATGAGAGCCGGGGAATATGTGTGGAGGTGATTAGGTAAGTGGATGTTAGTGGGGGAAATGGGAGCAGAAATGTCACCGGGGGCAGGCAGCCATGGGACTCTGGAGAAAAAGGCACAGAGTCAAGCTATAGAAACCATAAGAAAAAGGTAATTTGACTCAAGTTTACAAAGGATCAGTAAATGGAACCAACCATTAGATGTTTTTTCTGTCCCTCTGTGCTTTATACCTGAAAAACTCAACAAAGGTCTTTAGTGTCAGTGTGGTTACAAAGTTTTAGAACACTGAAAGGCCTAAAGATATATTTTTTTAAAGTGTTCACTATCTCTACTTGAGAGACAGAACATTTATATTTAAATTAAAACTAATATGGACTTGGACAGGAAGATTGAGATGAAGAAATATTGTTACCATGGTAACGTTGGATGTCTTTAAAATGTTGCTATAAGTCTAAAGGACTAGAATACTTTGTTTAGGAGTGTCTAGTTTTAATTCAACCAAAACCATTTCAATTATTATTCATTAAAGATTGTTTAACTTTAATGGTGCATTAACACTGGCGGACACGTCAACTTTCAATGTTAACTCAAAGTAAAGATCTGGAAATCTGGCGTGATTTCGGCGGCGATTTCAGTGGTGAGCTCGATGCGTCAACTAATCAGGGACCAGATTTGGGTACATGATGTTTTCAACGACTAGATCACAGAGTCAAAATAAACATTCAAGATGGCACCTCGTTGCTATAGACCACAAATGGTTAAATTCCTTAAAAAAGTCTGGAAAATGTATGCCTATGAATTTATAAAGATGTACATTTATTCAGCAATGTATGTTTAGGTCAAGAGAGGGTTAGCATTAGCCGTCCAATGGGAAATCCCATTAAACGTTAGCATCAGGCTAGCAGACTTTAGCTTAAGTGCTAGAGCAAGCTCTTTTTTATTTATCAATTATTGATCTATTAAGCTTAAATCAATTTTTTCATCTCAGCCCAAATAATTTGTCACATTTAAAATTATTTAGATGAGTTAATCAACTCAAAATTTTAGTTTGATAGAAAATAATATTTTATTTTTATTTAAATTATGACATAGTTTCTTATGTTTACTGCTTGATCTCTTGTTATGCTGGTCTTGCATTTCTTTTGCTTCCAACATCCTTATATGTTTTTCTCTTCATGAATGGGCCGGATTAAACCATCTGGGGGGCCAGATGTGGCTTAACACCCCTGGTGTAGACCAATAGTTTTAGTCTACCGATAAATCTGTATAGGTTTCTATTGAACTACCTGATCTTATCTATTTGGGTGTTTCTGGTGTTCCAATAGAAGACATGCAGCTTAAACCACCTCTCATCCTGCACATGTTCATACCGCAACCACATATCTCATTCTCAGCAGTCAGGAGGTCTAAGCGTGTTGTGTTGGGGAATGAGTCTGTCAGTCTTGTTAAGAAGTGTAATACTTGAACACTTAACAGAGATCAGCAAGGGGGGCCTCTCCAGCAGCATGAAGTCCACAAATGAATGTGGTCTCATAAAGAGGCAACAACAGACTGTAAAATAATCAAAATACAAGTCTTTTGCCCTCGGTGGCTACTTTTTGATCTCAATCTCCCACAGATTAACAAAATTATTAAAAAAAAAAAAAAATCCTGCATTAGAAGGTTTATCATTCAGTTTTAAATGCTACGTTACACTCTAAAGGGCCAATCTCTTCCATATCTATGGGAAGTCTAAAGGGGTGGGTTCGGATAGCCATCGATATACAAAATGTTGGTTGACCAATATATTTAGGGAAGAAGTCTTTCTATCTTCAAACTGCAAACTGTGGCACATAAACGTGATGTAGTCAAATCCCAAATTATCCTCATTGTTGAAGCTCAAACAGTAGTTAATTGCAAATCTTTGATTTTTTTTTTTTCTCCGATAATTTAACTGCTTTCAGTTTGCTGTCTTCATTTTTACTGTGAAAGTTGATGTCTTTATAGAAGTTCTGGAGGGTTTTTTTGTGTTTTTTCTTTATGTTGTCAATTTCCTCTAATAGAAATCCGTTTGAGCTTTTATTACATGGTCTGAAAGCTTTTAAGAAACACTTCACTAGCATGTAGCATTTATTCAATGTTTTCCAAACCTGATTATCAATGATGATAAATGCCTCATTCCCAGCCAGGTATTGATAATGAGACCAATTAATTTCACATGAGTGAATAAATGATTACTAAGGCTGGGCCTAAGTAAACAGATGAGGTGGAAACTCTTTCAGTCGTTTGCTGCAGGAAAGAGTAAGAAATGCTTTTTACAAATGTAAAAACTTCTAAAACAGCTGAATATTCTTCTTCTGCATGATCTACAGGCTCTAACCACCTGAAGTGACAACGATATTCTTGTACTTCTCTACTCTTAAATGTAGAATGTTCATAATAAATGTACTTTTTCTTAAAAAAAAACATTTTTTTCCCAAAAAAATAACTACAGATGTCAAACAGACCAGATTTCTGAGATATTTCATTTTTTACGAAAAACTGATCAACGCTTTGTGTTTTTTAAGTTTACTTTTGTTGTGAACTAAATATATCAATTTTGTAATTTTAACTGAATTGTGAAAATTGTGATTTTGGTATGCAGCAACATGTTTACTTGGTAACTAGTTACTTTAATATAGAGTACTTCAGTAACTAAGTTACAATATACATCAAGTAGTGAGTAAGTATAAGTAATTTGTTTTTGGCAGTAATGCTCCTAGCATTAGTTGTTGCCTTCTGTTAAATGCTAGAAACAGAATCTCAAGCTTCAGCCTAACACAAATATTCATTCCCAAACTTAAATTGAGTCTCTGAATTTTGTTTTTCTCACAAAGCAAAGCAGCATGTGTGGGGACAGACTAGTGTTACTACCTAAATCTGTTGGTGTTTTCCGTTTTAATCCAAACCGCAACACATGGTACTGAGAGTATTAAAAGGATCACAAAAAAACAGAAAGAAAACACACCATCTTTTATTAATGGACTCAAATATGGATCTGATTTTACCCCTTAAAAGAATAAAACCAAAAATTAG
>NC_050522.1:6718581-6736072 GCF_002922805.2 Oryzias melastigma
GTTTAGAACAGAATAAACAGGTATCAGAAAATGTAAAAAACTAAAATAAATAATAACTATATCAAGAATTGTGATTTTTTGTTCTTTTAAAAAGCAATATATTGTTACCAAAAATATATTAATATTTTGAAAAAAAGCAACATTAAAGCACTAATTACAACTAAATTAGATACATTTTCTATCACACATGTAATGCATGCTATATTTAGATTGCTATTTAAAACTCAAATTGTATCCAAGCTGGCAAAATATCTGGCAAAAGTTGAGATCCAACATAAATAAAGACTTTAATTCGATCCCATCTGCAAACTAAAAACTGAAAAGCTTCAGAATACAAAATATGCTTCCTATTAAAATCTCCTTTGGAACTGGCTGAGAGGTTAAGAAAAATAAAATACACTTTTAAATTGACTTAAAGTTTTGTTCTAGAACAAAAAAAGTAAATGGTTTTACCTTTACAACACACTTCAAAGTGGTAAAAGGGCAAAACAGTTTTCAATCTTTATTATTTTTTGGTTGTGACGATGAAATCTAATTTTCCTAAGTTACAATTTAATTAGAGAAATCTCTTGCCTTTATTTATTTATTTAATCTACCTAACTGTTTTTATACATCAGTAAAAAATAAAAAAAAAATTCAAAAATTTAATTACAGAAAACACATTAAAATTGTTTTAAATTGGGATGTAGGTGGCATTAAAATGGCTTACAAGTACCAATTCAGCTGATTAAGAAGCAAGCCTACAGAAATACAAAGTTGTGCATAAAGACAAGTAATAAATGGCAAGAAGCAACCACATGTACTCTGAGTAATTGTGGCCTTAGGATGAGAAACAACAAGAAAAGCTAAATTTATAGTGGACGTCAAGATAAAAAGTTACAGTTAAAGCAGAGGAAAAGGGGGAAAAGGGCATGCTAGTGTGCGCCACTGTGTGAGTTTGTGTGCTTGACAGGTTATAAATACTGCGTGGGATCACAATGTGCACACATGCATGATGGAAAATCCATCCATCATGGCAGAATTTTTTCTTTCTTTCTTCAAAATACATAAGAATAAAAGACACCTCTTTATGGTAACATACAACACGTCTGTTTGTATGTGGACAAAAGTGGACTGCGTGTGTCAGCCCTGGTTACAGTATTCCAGACAAACAATATTTGTAACAGTCAGATATACTCCTGTAGTAACAGTCAGATATACTCCTGTAGAGGATATCTCAGAGAGGACACATGCTCCGCCTGCATGCACAACGCATAAATACTGAATTTGGTACAAGTGCCACATGCACAGACCAAAAAAAAAAAAAAAAAGCTTTTGCTTATACAACACCAGGAAAAAAGCCAAAAAAGGATGTGAACATCTTCTAGTGATATTTTTTTAATAAAATGTTTTTGTTACTGCCAGACAGAACAAGTCATCCAGCAGGTAAAACATGCCCTATGAAATCTAAAGTTTAAGAATTTTGTACTGTTCACATTTTATGTATTACAGTTTAAAATGGGCAATAAAAATGCATTAGGTGGAGGAAAATTGAAAAAGAATATCTAGCTAGCTAGCATATGATAGCTAGCTAGCTAGCATGACTCAGCACAGACCAATCATAACAGGTTTATTTCATTAGATGTTGCACAAACACATGCATGTGTTGGAATGAAAGTACTATTGTATTTCTTCATAGGGTTAACAATTACTCCAGAGGCGTTCTTTAAGTTTCAAGTTCCAGATTTAATTCAACATTTTTGAGTGTTTTTAGGTCTCAGGAAAAGTTTGAAAATGTCAGGTCACTGGATTTCTTTTTCCTTTGATGCTTCACATGTGTGTGAATCACATACAGAAAAAATAGAGTGGTTGGAGAATAAAATATGAAAATTTAATAGAAGCAAGATGATTCGATAAAACAAAATAGAGACGGGGAACCGCATGAACAAAGAAACAAAAATGTTGCTTTGAGTAGTTAACGAAATACCGATTTCAAATGCTGTGGTGGAAAAGTAGATCACAGGATGGCAAGTATCGCCTCTTTGGGGAACACACTGAACCCCACACTGCTTTTGCTAGATAAAGGATCCCCCGCCAGAGTTCAGCAGCGGAGCCGCCATCAGTGTGTATGTGTGAATGGCGAACAACGGATGCGGAAGCGCTGCGAAATAGAGGCAGCTTTCATTTGGTGTCCTTCTTAACCTACGGAGAAGCGCCGCAGTCCTCGCGGCCAGTTCACGCCATGCAGCGATCGTTTTGGCGTCTAGTCTATTTTTAGCGTGAGCGATTCCACGTCAATCCTGGCAGGTAGTTACGCCAAGACACACAAGAAAATCCTGTCAATTTTCCTAATATAACCACATTTTCACAATATAATACCACGATTAACAAATGTGATCATATTTTTGTAGCTAAACTGTACAGATGACAATAAACACAAACAACCGCAACACACAAAAAGCAAACAGGCATTGAGATACACAGATCAACGTAGTGGCCCAACTACGGAGTGGGGGTGGGGGGTGTCTAAAAACCCAACGTAAGGAGGCAGAGAGCAGCTGGCGACAATTCAAGATAGATTATGTCAATTTAATTGTAGAAGCTCTAAATAACCACAGTTGAGCAGAAGCGCCTGTTGACTGTCGTGAAAAAATACATGTATGGTGTGAACTGGAGGTGAAGCGGATTCCGCGAATTCCGCGAATTCCGCTTGGCAGCGCTTCCAAGTCCGGTCTGAACCCAGTCTTAAACACCTTGGGCTTCAATGCTTAGTTGAAAAATGCTATGCAAGTAAACACCATAAACCAGTTTTACAAGAAATAAATCACAACAAAATTCTAACTTTTTTTTTTTTGGCGAAAGTTGTAAACCAGGAAAATATAACCAATATATCATTGGAGACTAACCAAATTGCTATTTTTATTTTTTTTTAATTCACCATATAGCCGTTCAATTCTGCTGGACTTCCCTTGTGTGACAGCACTAGAATTAGAAAAATAACAACATGCTCACTGCTGTTGTGGTTCTAATGAGAACGTGCTGCTTCACACTCAACAGACAGTTTTCATCTTGAAAGCTGTGGTAAAAGCCATTAGGCTTCAGCGTTTTGTTGTGGTGTTTCTGCACGTGAAGGTGATGGTTTCTGTTCTGTCTCTGTGCAACATCTTTTCCCTTCTCCAGCTGCAGTGGATCAGGCTCCCTCTTTGAAGCCATGCCAGACACCGGGTTTTTATTTCATTATCTCCTCTCCTTTTCCATTTCCTCTCCTTGTTTTTATGGCTTGGTATAAAGGAGAAGACAGGAATGGAGGCAGAGAAAGCTGACGCTGCAGGTAGAGGCCTAAAAATTCCAGACTCTGTCTTTTCGTGGGAGTCGCTTGCATTTTTGTGTGGAAAACATGTCCTTAGCTTAGAAGAAAATCCCGCAAGATATAGTGGATGCATAAAATTGAGGATTTGCAGTGATACTGCATCTCTTTACAAAAGTCAAATTTACACAGAAGATTTTGAACCCAAAAGCAAAATATTTATGCATAATTCATTTAATAGATTATTAAAAGTGTAACATCTTGAGGTTCTATCAAAAAGTAAACTAGACTTTGCTATAATCAATTAAAAGAAACATTATTCTTTAATTCTTATTGGGGAGTAATTGATATTTTCCTTTAGAGGAGGATCTACAGTTTGATAACAAATGCATCACAAAATTCTAAAATCTGTATTTGATACAAAGATGATCAGGAAGGACTAACATGTTTTGCTGGAGTTCACATTGTGCTATGAATATTAATAACTTTTGGACTTGAGGGCCACAAAGGGTTCTAAAATTTGACAGAAGAGCCAGATCAAGAGCATATCCGTTGCATGTTTTTGATAACATAAATTATTTAATTTTTTATTGAAAACCAATATATATATATATACAAATCTCTCTCTTTCTCTATAAATACAAATCTATCTATAAATATATATATACTTTTTTTTATAGAAAAGTTTTGAGTATTTATTTTAAAACTTTGACTTTTGTTGTCATTTTAGTGCTAATTGCACCAATTGGTTGATGTCCTTAAGGGATGTACGTAAACTTAGAGGAATGCTGCGTTCATGTGGTGTTGGAATGATTGGAAAAAATGCCTCCCGACTCAAAAACACACAAGAGTGTCAGAAAAATAATAACAGCACATGATTGCAGAATAACTTTTTGCACCTAAAAAAAGTTCAATGCATTTATAGTGCTCAATCTATATGGAGACACCAGAAATTCATGGAAAACAAGACTTTATTAAGGATAATCAATATAATTTATTCCAGTTTATCGGGCCGGATTGAATAGTTTATAGTATATGGCCCCCGAGCCGTAGTTTGCCTAGTCCCGCTTAAAACAGACTAGTATCACCAAATACACCAAAATACAGAATTTTGACTTAATTGGAATAAAAAATGTAAAATGGGGTACACAGTATAAGCATTGGTGAATTTTACATTGTGTTCCCTGTAAAAGTAAAACACGAAGAGTACTAAAGTAAAATAGTTTTCAGGTCAAACTTTAGGTTTGAAGGAGGATTAGTGTCAAACCCTGATGATTGACCCTTGGATGATTTCCACTATTTGAACATGTTTGGAGAACAATATAGAGCAATAGATATTAACCTTCAACAACCGGAGATGTTAGCAGCGACAAAATATACTGTATCTTTCTGACCTACCATATATCTTTAACTGTTTATACCCGATTCAGACGCAAAGAAAATCAGCTTTTTATTTACTTGACAACTGTCAGCAGATTGGCTGCTTCTTTTCCCTTCAAAATCTGTTTGAATTATATCGATAGCGTAAAGTTTCTGTAGTTTGTAAAATGGCAACACTGGATCTAAAACTCCAGTAATGAAGGATTAAATTAAAAGCAAAACAATAAATATGAAAAGACAAAGTACTTCAAAAAACTTAGTCCTGTTACCGTTTTTAATTAAGTCCAGTCAAAATTCTGTATTTTGGTGTATTTGTATTTGGCGAAAAGTCCTACTAGGGTCAAGACCGTTTAGAGGTTTAGACTTTTTCTTTTCTTTCACTACATCACTTCTCTAACTATTTTTCTTCTTTGAGAACTTTTTTAAGTCTTATGTTAGAGTTTTTGTGTGTTCACAAGTCAGTTATGCTAATGCAGCTAGCAAAGAATTTATTACCAAATTTGCCTCGGCAGTATGTGTTCTAGCAACAACTTCCAATGAAAAGTAAAAGCACAAAAATGTCTGTTTATGGCTTTTGTTTTCAAAACTCTCACACATCACTATATAAGTTTTTGAGTCAGTTTTTGAGCTCTATGTGCGTCCATTGAGCAGATGAAAGTTTTCAGAGCTCAAGTTCCTACTCGTAGCAGAAGACAGGCTTTGTCACTCAAGAATTCCTGCTCAAGGAGGATGTACTTAGTGTCACATCAGTCTTGGTCAACTCACCTGAACTTATTTGCTTAACTTCTATACTCCTTCAAAGACTTGTCTAAGTGAAAAGGCTCTTCCTTACTGGAAATGTTCTTGGCCCAGTGTTTTTGCGCCTGATGAGAAGGCTCACCTTTCAAGAAAGAGAGGCTTTTCCTTGTTGTTCTTTCCCTTTCTTTACACTCCTCTGCCAGTTTTCTTCACATTTCAGTCAGGGCACAAAGCGAAGAGAAGAAGTGAAGCGGACAAGAAAAATATCCCCCTTTGAAAGACAGGTCTGGATAAATAAAGAAGAAGTATAGCCAGCTCTACCTGAGGGGGAAGGCTGCAGAGAAATGAGGGACAGAAGTTTTTTTATTTTTTATTTTTTTTCTGTCAGATTTTTAGATGACAATGAAAAGGGAAAGGAGTTGGGGCAAAAAAAAGTAGGGGAGGGGACAGAAAAATGTGTGCAGGATACAGTAGGCAATGGTGACAAGATATGTTGGGAAAAGAGACTCAGTCAAATGCAACATGGTCTTTACAGCCTTTAATAGTCTGAGTCTGTAGTCAGCAAAATAGGTATTACACGGGCAGTCTACTGCTTTTTCTAGTAAAATCAGTGCCTGTTCTTTAAAAACACGATTGATGGATAGTTAAGGATGTGTAATCTACAAGATAACCCGTGATGAGCATGTTGGAGACAGCCAACATGCCAATTCTAGACCACTGGTCCATGACAAATACACAAATAAAGCCTTATTTGAGATATATCAATAATTGCGCCATCCCAAATTATAATTTGAGCAAAAGCTCTTAAATTAGTGTATTTTTTGTATGAGTTGTGCTCAAAAAGTGTTTAACCAACAAAACCATTTTTAACAAACTGCATCCACTGCTATCTAGTAATGTAGGGATGTCTGTAACAAGGAACAACTGTCAATACTGTTATTGTTCAGGCAATACATAGCCTAAGAACGTGTGGTACTTCTATGTAGCCCAAGAGGCCCATTTGCAGATTGTTATATGGAAATGGTAATTAAAAAAAAACACAACAATGAGTAATGCAACTTTAATAAACATCCAATGTTACTTTGGTGCACTGATCAGTGTCCCCTGGGAAATATAAACTAAATTTAAACAAGATTATTTAGTAAGTATGTGGGAAGGGTAAGAGTTGCTTATCATTCCACAAACACAATTGTTGATTTTTAGATGTGTTCATCGCAAATGCATCGTGTAATGTTAAAATATTTTGCTGGTTTAATCATTTTTTTGTTATTTATTTCCACATTGGCATGCCAAGAAACACTATAATATTTAATATAAAACTCCCAAACATAAAAAAAGAAAAACTTCAGCTAACAAACAGGTGAAATACATCTTTATTAGAGCTGTCAGGCGATTAAATTTTTTAATCGCGATTAATCGCATTTTGTCCTGAGTTAACTCGCGATTAATCGCATATTAATATGTGGCCTTTTTTTTAGGAAAAAAATGTGTGCTTCGTGGAATTTAGCAGTTCTACATTAATTATGAAAACAAGAATGGTAAAATTAATAGTTTTAATCAGAAATACTTTATTTTGTAACATTTTATTGAGATAAACTTTCTAAACAATAAAAGACTGTAACATAAAATGCCTAACAAAAGCCCAAGTGCAAGTGAAGGGCATTTTAAATTAAAAACTTCAATCAACGTTCAGTAAAATAAAATAAAAAACATCAAAAATAACATTTCCATAACACTTTCATGTTCATTTTTTGTCAGGACCAAATCTTTTCCTCCTCTGAACTACAGTAATAAATGAAATAGAGATTTATCATTTCCAATTAACTTTTGTTTTTTAAAACATTAAAGACTGAGAAAAGCGGGATACACTGTGGATAGTTTGAGTCTGTTACTGCCGCCGCGTTCTCTGGCTGCAGGTCAGCGGAGTTCATGTGATGAATATGCCGGCAGACAGAGAACTATGCTGGGGCTGGATCACGCTTAAACCTCCAGAACATTTAGAACGTCCCCCGGTGAGCTTGCTGTTCGGAACGTCGGGGGTCCGCAGCTCTCGGGACGCGGCGCCGGACACGAGCCGGTACCACCAGACGTGGTACTGGACGCGAACCGGAGCCGGGTTAGAGTGCAGGAGCTCTCCAGGTCCTAGCGCCGGGCCGGTTCTAGCTAGCAGCTCGGAGGTTGGAGACCCGCCCGTGATCTCGTGAGAGCAGCCGGTGAGTTAGAGGGCGGGACGCCCGCGCGCGCGGTATGGAAAGGCACGTATGAGAAAATCCCATTGACTGTAAAAATAATGGACTTATCGAACTATGAGGTCCCCCCATTATATACAGTCTATGGAAAATCCGCGATTAATGCGTCAAAAAAATTGTCGGCGTCAAGCACGTGTCAGATTAATGCGTTTTTAACGCGCTAAATCTGACAGCCCTAATCTTTATATATATATATGTTTTTCACATTGACTGTATATATGATCTAGACTTAGTGAGTGTGACATCCAACCAAATGAAGGCAATTCAGTCCCCAATATTTTTGCAATATGAACACCGCCGCGTTGGAGCCATATGGCAGTAAGCAGTGATTGGTCAGCGTTGATCGAAGTTAGTATTTCCATGGCATCCACTCTAACCAATCAGGAGTGAGCTTGTTAGAAGTCCACACCCCATCCACTGACAGCGAGCTTGGGAGAATTTGTCGATAAAACATTTAGAACATTCAATCTGAGACCCGCTACTTTTATTAAGGCATCGGATTGGTCAGTTTACGTCTTGAAGAATTACAATTAATATATATATATATATATATATATATATATATATAGATAAAATGAAGAAAAAAGTTGGATTACCAAGATTATATCAAAAACAGGTACAAGCGCAAGAATGGTTATTCTGACTAATGTAATAACTGAGTAAAAGCTGCTTATTTCTCAATAGAAGTCTAGTTGGCATTGACATCTTGAAGTCAGTACATACTTTTTGTTTGGAGTGCCTTGTGTTTCAATCTGAATGAAAGGCGCTATACAAATAAATAAAAATTGAGTTTCATATACAGTCAATGGTTTCTCATCTTACTTTTAATGAAGCAGGTTTTCTAAAACTCTTCAGGCTCGCAACCAACTGCTTCAGTTTAAAATTTGGCTGCGATTTTTATGTCTTTAACTGGGACCACATTTGGCAGGAAGCTGTGTTCTCAGCAACTTTTTGGCAAGTCTAACTTCACCTTGTGTGACAGGAAAAAAAAAGAAAAAAACATTAACTGCATTACTTTTTTAACAAATATTGTACAGTCTTTGTTTTCTTTCCACATTTGTTCTCACTAAGCCGTTGCTTTCAGCAGTGTTCTAAGGAAGTGCCAGCACAGCTGTGTACTCCAATAGACATTCGTGTTTCTTTTCTTCTAACAGATACACCATTTCCAGATCTTACAACTGTAATTGTATTCTTTGTTTCGTCCTTTCGTGGTTTTTGAGCCTGTGGGTGGCAGAATATCTCATCTCATGCGGATCATTTCAAGATAATTTTTATTTTTTATTTTTATCGTGATATAAAACCACACCACCTCTGTAGGTTAAAATTTAAAGCAGGTGTACAAATTGAGTATTTCTTTCTGACACCCACCCGTTGACATGAGACATGATGCTACAGCCACTAAAGTGTGTTGCATACACACAGCAATACTATCACACTTCAATATCAAAAGGAAATTGAAATGTAAGATACAAGAACAGTTGCTGGTGTAATTCCCAACAGTGGTTGAAGCAATACAGTATAAGCATTGGTGAATTTTACACTGTTTCCTCTGTGATTAAAATATAAAGAATACTTACATATAATAGTTTTCAGAAAAAAGTCTAGGTTTGAGGGAGGTTTAGTGTCTAAGCCTGACTAAGGACTAGGATGATCTCCACTATTTGAACATGTTTGGAGAACACAATGGCAAAAGATTTTAACCTTCAACAACCAGAGATGTTACCAGTGACCCCTAACTTTCTGTAGCTCTTTGACCTGCCATAACTCTTTAAACATGCATTTTTGTGCCTTTTCTTTTCAGGTACGAGAAAATTATTTTATTTTTCTTATACTCTTGGTAAGAAATAAAAAAAAAATGACCAAAGGACAATTTATAAGTCTCTCTCAAACAACGATATAGACATTTTTTTTTTTTAAATTGTGATTATTTCTTTACCAGCTGCAGCAGCATCACTGACATGTGAACACACAAAAACCCTAATATAAAAAACAATTCTCACCAAAGAACAAAATAAGTGATGTAGGGAAAGAGAAGACTCCTGAAACTCTGGGTGAAGATGTAATACCAACAAAATTACCTCAATGGATGTAAAAACTGCCCAAAAATCTATGAGAGGGAAATACACATTTACAAAATGAAAGGGTGACTAAATCATAATTTTAAAAATGTTAAATATCAATAAAATAGATGGAGAACAATTAGTATATTTGAAACCAACAAGTAGGACAGTTTGACCATGTTACACAACATGTATGTGTAAAATGAAAATGTTACATGTAAATACTATTTTTGGATCCAAAAGCTTATATATATATATATGTGTGTTTATATATATAGGATTTGGGTATTCACGGATGTGTCCTGTCCCTAACCCCCACAAAAAAGGGGGAATACTGGATATATAAATGTGTATATATCTGGATTAGAGTGTTGAATATAAAATAATAAATAATTAAAATTGTGTTTTTGGTGTAATTTCATGTTTTTCTTTAGTTTTTTTGTGTAATCTTGGTCTCTGTAGATCTCCTAACTGAAAGTATCACTGATTGCTGCCAGTTAAAGAAACCAGCAGAAGTTAACCAGGCCTACTTTAAGAACTGGTCAACTTTGACCATTCCATCCATCCATCCATCTTCTTGACCGCTTCTTCCCTTTCGGGGTCGCGGGGGTACCGGAGCCTATCCCGGCTACTGAAGGGCGAAGGCGGGGTACACCCTGGACAGGTCGCCAGTCTGTCGCAGGGCACTTTGACCATTCCCTGAAGGCATTTTTGAAGATGAGAACATTCAGGGGTTTTGATCCAACCCAAACAGCAAGACAGAACTTAGAGAAGTAATTAAAAATCATCTACGCCTGTTAATTGTGCAGGAATTTCAAAATGATTGGTCCACAATCTGACCGACAGACATTTTGACTTTACAGTTACAATTAAGAAGGACTATAAAGGGAGCATAAAAAGCATGAAAGGTAAACAAGAATATGGAAGGATGCAAGTCACAGAGGTGTTGAGCAACATGAAAGATACGGAGATGCAAAGAGGGAACAAGGGAAGGGATAAGAGGCAGTAAGAGCGAATTAAGTGGAAGGAAAGTGGATGTAGCCGCAAGTCCTTCCTTTAGGGCTGAAGTTTATCTGCAACACCAGACTGGCATCGGTGCGCCAGGGAAGCCCACCGACCCGGCACGTTTCAGGAGGCAGAGCTCTAAGCGCTAAAGCTGATTTTGAAGAGCAGATAAAATAAACTCCACATACAAATGCATAACACACTTAAAGTCTAAAGTAACATGCCAGTCATCTTTTGATCTATTGCAAAAGCGTTCCGTGGGCTCTTTTAATTATGATTATGCCGTTTTTAGCCATAATAAAAACTTTATTATCTTCTGGAACATAGTTTCTCTAGAGAAGCCAATTAGAAATTTACTTTTAAGTTTGGGTAGAAATTCTTGGTGTGGAGTAAGCCCAACCCTACTTCACGTCATCCATTTGCTTACAGCCCCTCACACCCCCAACCTAACAGTACCTGTCTAACAAAAGTAACAAATATGGCGAGAAATGGTGGAACCATCCAGCTGTATAGTTTTGAGCCACATGCTAAGAGAATGAAGACAAACTTTTCATGGATCTAGCTGTCTACTCGTGGAAGTATCAGAATGAAGCTGGGAACCTGTAGGTTGCTGTTGTAGCTTCTACATCACACCCACTAACATTTTCAAACAGAATTTTTTTGTCTGCTCCTTAAACGATCATAAATATATAATTAGAAGAGAAATTATGAGCTTCATTTCCTTTATATATGTCCTCAATCATGAGAAAAATGTCGCAAGAACATTTTAAAAACACCAAAAACAAAATTTCATCCAGTTTTTAAAGGATCGTAAGCAAAGCAAAGTTTTTTTGACTCTAGATCTAGTCTACAAAATCAATAAACTTGCCAACTGGAGTTTGGCGATTTTTAATCAATTTTAAATCAAAATAAATTAGCAATAATAATAATAATAAAATCATCTAAAATCAATTTACAAGATACAAGAGTATTAGAGCCACAAAAAACAGTAATATTACCATTTTTTTGTTTTAATCTCGTAAATTTACGACTTTTAATCTAATAAATTTACGACTTTAAATCTTGTAAATTTACAAGAATAAAAGTTGGCTTTTGCCATATTTAGCCCATGACTTTTAAAGTAAAAATATATGACTTTATTCTTTTAATTTCACAGCTACGACTTTTTTCTCGTTAAAGTCGTAATTTAAAAACATTTTTTTTTTTTTTTTTTGTAAAATGGCCCTACTCCATTGTAACAAGAATTCAAGAAAGAACACTTTCTTCTTAACTGTCCTAATTTGTTTGGAGGCTGGTCTGACGACATAAATGAAATCATAATAATTACCGACACACCTGGTTTCTGTTTCCTAACCCTTACTAACAAGTCCCCCTCTGCAACTCGATGGAACTGTTCTCTTTTTAGAGTGAAATATCAAATCCCAGTTGTCCAAATTTGTCTTGGAGCCAGCTCATCAGCAGACATGCTTAGTCATGGAGTTAATGTTTGTTTTACTCATGATGTGCGGACATGTTAACAAGGTAGAAAATTAGATTTTTACTAGGAAGAGGGGGAAGTGTGTCAGGCTTAGCAACCATTTCCCTAAGGGCCGCTCGTTTCCTTGTTGATCACCAACTGTGATCCATCAATGCGCCATTGCCTTTGCAAGACACCAGTTATCTTTACTTTTTCTCTATAACTATAATTCTTTATGGAATGCTGGGTTTTATGCAGTGATTATAAAGACATCTACATTTTCTTATGCTAGTATTGGGAACATGGTATTTTTAGGGGGGTAAGGCAAAGGTGATGTACCCAGTAAGATCAATACTATAGGAAAACATAATTTAATATCACCCTGTTCCACCATCCTCCACACTCAGTCCATTGAGATCTATTCACTGGCTTGGAGGGTACTCTTGACTGTGACAGGCAGCCTGTCGATACCACACACTGGTCAAAGCGGGTGGCTAATCCAGCAGCCAATCAATGATGAGATAAGGAGGAACCGTCTCTTGGGGTTGCTGCCTTAAAGCGTTTTCTTCTCTTTTGTTTCATCTGGCGTGCTGAACCAAAGTACACCTACGGTAAAACAAGAAGGGTGAGTGTGATTCCTGCTGTGAAAACAGAAATAAACAGAAGAAAGTGTACTTTGTTGTTTTTCTTTTTTTTTTTGATGCAGTAAGCATCAAGAAAAGCTGAAAACCAAAATGTTCCATGAAATGCTTCAAGAAGTGCCGCAGCCTAGATGCTCTTTTTGTCAACCGATGCACCTTTTTGCTGCAAGCTAAGTGACCCGGTGCTGTCAGCTCTTTGTCTGTTACTTTGGTCCCTGACTAACCTGACTCAGCACTGGCCAAAGGAGCAGGGACAGAGAAAATAAGTGTTTGCGTGTTTGTGTATACAGTAGAGTACAGGATTCAGAAAAGAAAAAGCGAATATTAAAGTGAGCAGTCCCGGAAAGGAAAAAGGAGAATACTTTCATTGGTTAATTGATGATTCCTAATTGTCCCCAGGTGCAAATGTGAGTTTGTGGTTCTGTGACAGATGGCCGACCCGTCCACGGTGTACCCCACCTTCACCCAACAGAAGCTGGGATAGGCTCCAGCAGAGCCATAACCCCAAAAGGAATTTAGCGAGTTCAGAAATTTGTTGGATCCTTGATTTGGTTAAACACCCACAACATTCTAGATGCCTTTGATTCCCACCATAGATGCCCTTTGTTTCCCCTCTCTTTATTAAATTCCTTGGCATGTTACAGCCTCATGCTAGTGCACAAGCTACTCTGACGTTGCCAACACATCTGCCAACACAAACTGTCTGGTCCAATTTGAAGTGTACCACTCAGTAGAAATGTGTCCTTTTTCCCTCTAATTACAGTTTTGCTATGTATGAAAAAATATTACAAGAAATAAATTGAAAAGTGTCAGGTTTGGATAATTTCTTGATTGTATTGGGTGTGATGTTGAAAAATATGTGCTTGTAAGAAACCATCAGATACAGTATATGTCTAAGAAATAACTTGGAGAAAAAATAATAAACTTCTATTGCTGTTTCAGGTCACAGCATCCTGTTGATCTGTATCAAGTCCAAACGGAATAGAAAACCTGAACAAGATGGAGCTCCTACAGATATTAAACAGTGAGCTCAAACATTGGATACTGTAGAAATTGATTGATCTCTTGTATAAGGGCAAACTGTGCCCTTTACATCTAGGAATAGAGTCCGCATATAACTGGCAGTCAAAAAAAAGTTTTATTATGATTATGTGATGAAAAGAGTACAATAATATGCATCTTGGGAAACTGAAACTCAAACTTACTTTTTAGCTGGTTGTGGAATCACCTCTCAATTAACCCCTATGCTGTTGTATGGGGTCCAGATGACCCCAGCCTTACATTGACGTGTTATCCATCCCATGACAAAGGTGGATGACACCAGTGAAAATCAAAAATCATTGGGAAAAAAAAGAGTTCAGTGTCTTGTGGAGTCCAAATGACCCCACTTCCAATGTCAACATACCTAGGATAGGACATAATAGTATTTTCTCGTTTTTTATCATTCTGGTCCAACATTCAAAGGACAATATGAATCCCACCACCAAAAAATGTTTAGAAAAAAGTAAAATCTAACTTGTTCACTAAATTTCTATCCATCATTTTCTTAAACCGTTATCTCCCTTTGGAATCACAGAGTTGCTGGAGCCTGTCCTTGCTACTGTTGAGTGAAGGTGGGGAACACCCTAGATAGGTCATCAGTGTGTCACAGGGCTTTACTAAACTTAGAATAAGTATCAAAGTATTTAATCTAAAAAATAAATATCCTTGTTTAAATGAAAAATTTCCTTGTTTAAATGAAAAAAAAAACACATTTTAACTGTTTTAACGAAGTCTTTGATTACAATTCTATGGCACAATCATGATTTTTTGGCTTCAGTTTTAATGTATATTGTTGTCTTTGTGTACTAAGTATATGATTTGGTTGATGATGTGTTTCATTTGACTCTTAAAGCTAAGACTTTGTAATTGAAGTGCTACAAGCGCAGTAAATGTATTTACATCACTGGCATAGTCATTTCTGGCTCAGCATGTTTTTTTCTTTTTCCCATCACAATAAAAAGGCTTGAGGGAAATGGTTATTATGCAAATAACAACATGCGATAAAATGAAATAAAAAACTCTTGTGTTAATACATGCTTTCAAGTTAGTATTGAAAGTATACAGAAGACAACATTAACTACTAGTTTTGTCATTATGTGTACATTTAAAGTAAACATTACCTATTTGGAACTGACAAACTTATTCATTGAACTTTTATATTAAGATTCGTTTTCTTGTTTTTAAGGCTTTAACTAAGCTAACTGCTCTCTTTTCATGAGCTACATTATTAAATGTTTTGGGTTCTAAAGTAAATGTTTTGAAAAAATTCTTGAATTAACATTTTGCTGTAAAACTTAGTGGGCCTTAGTGACTGGAATTTATCTCAAACACTTGAAACCTTTAATTTACCAATTTTTCCGCGATATTGAGCATATCGGATGAATTGAATGGTCTAATTTTTTTTTAACTGTGGGAATCATTAAGAAGTGGATTAGACATACAAAGAGTCAAGCTACACACACACCAGCCTCGGCAACTGACGTTTGGGATATCGCTTTCAATGGAAAGTCTATGTAAACGTTTGTTTCATTGAATGCAGGCTGAAAGTTCAACCCGTAGAACTTTTGACTCTATGTCAACTTTTGAGCTTTTTTTTGACCAAAATGCAGGATGGGGCAGAATTTCAAAATAATTGTATGTAAATAAACAGACAAACCTCTGCTTTGAGTCTGTTTTTCCCCCTCTTCCTTCCCTTTTCCCTTAAAGCTGCCCCGATGGCTTGTTTTGCTGTTTTTTTCATCCTTACAAATGTTAAAGTAAAAAAAAAGGAGCTACACCACACACCTCTCCACTCCCCCAACTACCTTAGACAGCTTCAGGTGAGGAGGGACCCCGCACTGGGCAAAGTTGCTGATTACATCCAACTTTTAGTTATTTTACTTATGTTTTTAACAATTTTTTCTTTAATTTATACATGAAATTAGTTGTGCGTCAAACTGTAAAAAGAAACAGACAAACAAAAAAAAACATTGATTCATAATCATTGGCATTTGGTGCCCCTTCCAGCAAATGACACCCAAGGCAGCCGCCTAGGGCGCCAATGCCCACGGCTGGACCTTTGGATAACTTATCTTTTGTGAGGTTTCATAAAAATGTGACTAAACTTAAAATGCATTGTTCCCTGTTATAGTTGGAAAATGATTTTTTGAAGTTTTTTAGCAAAGTGTGACAAACACTCCAAAAAAAAAAACATAATTTCCTGCTCTATACATGAGCACTGCATCATCTTGTTTTTGCTGTTTATTGCTTGTTTATTGTTTTGACTACTACCAAACTTTAAAGTCCCCATGACATTTTTTTTTTATTTAAAAAAAACATTCTCAGTAGGGTTTTAATTATATTTTTTTAACCAAAATCCCACAACCTAAATGTCTTAAAAAGCCATTTTTATGGTGATCTGAATTCTGTGTTTCCAAAATCTCCTCAGAGTCTGTCAGAGATTGACAGAGATTTAAAAGGAGAAATACTCAGAAATGTATAAGAAAAAATATATTTTTTAGATTTGTTCTCTTTCATAAGAAAAATGCCACAAATACATGTGAAAAACTCAAAAAACATGATTTTCATCAAAGGGAGACTTTAAATGAACTCTTCAGTTGTTTCGGCTCTCTGGCACTGGAGCTAAAACTGCAGATGTTTAGCCTAATTCTTTACCTATTTATGAAAATAACCATTTAAAATTAAGTTTCACACTACATAGTAAGCAAACCAGGACTGGATCCAGCTTCTGTCATCAGCACTTGTTGAGAGTCGAAGGCTAAGTACAGACTCGTCTATTTGGCCTTGCACCTGCAGCACTCGTGGAACACTCACAACAGAACCACGGGGAGCCAAGGACACAGCTGGCTTGAACCAGCCCGAACCTTGATGAGACACATTGCTTTTTTCTCTCTTCCTACAATTCTTTGTTCTTTTTATGTTTAACTAGTACATCATGCCCTCAAGCTCCAACATGTATCCAACCATGAAAACAGGGCGAAGAACAAAAACTTTCAATTTTTCAAACATGAAGCTTTTCCTTATTTAAAAAAGAAAAAAAAAGCCACATTATTCAGAATCAAAAGAGAGGAAAACAGTGTTCTGTTGTACACCAGCTGTGAATGCTGCATACAGTTATTATAATTATGTTGTTTTGGCGATCATTTGGTGCCAAGACAGCAGTGTAATTCTGAAGGCAAACCACTGTTATTCAGGTTTTGTTGATGGTAGCAGAAAAAACAAGAAAACAAAAACAAAATAGAAGTCTACATTACATTTGGTCCAAAAGAAAAACATAAAAGAGGTTATCAAATTTGATCTATGACAGTGAGGTCCAAGAGCGACTGTTTCCTTTGCTCGAGGCTAAATCTGCATCATCAGGGAGGAAGCTTCTAAGTCATTTCAGAGAAACATGTAACCTGACTAATGGTGGTTGCTTAAAATGCTCCAAGCAATGAGTTGCACTGTTGTGTTATAAATTTGTTTGCTGCTTTTCATTTTCTCTTGATGCACTTGATGACGTTCTTACCCCGTTAGGCCTCAAACTCGTTGCTGTCATAACATTTTTTTTGACCTTCAGTGATTCAAAGATTCCTTCTCAGACAAAAGTTGTTTTTTGTTAGTTTGTTTTCCGCCTAAAATGATTACATTCAATA
>NC_050522.1:6736151-6756862 GCF_002922805.2 Oryzias melastigma
AAATCGAATCTTTTTTTTTTACAAAATAAAGATCCTTTCATAGTTGTATTTTCAAATCAGGACAATCTCTGAATGAACTTCACAAACTGTGTTCTTGCTGATCCAAATGTGTCTTTTATTTAGAAAAAAATCCCCAAATCAGATGAGCCATTACTTTTCTTTCTCAAAACATTTCACATTGGATTGGCATCAAATTTTTCGATTACATTTTATAGAGTGCAACCTCATGTAATGAAAACTAATTGTGCATCAACTAGCAGCATTAAATCCAGCTGAGAAATGGGGTCTCCATCTTCTTTGTTCAGCTGTGATTCACTTTGGGAAAAGAAAGTTAGGAAAAAGTTTATTAATCTGGAAGAAATAGTTCATATTTTGGAGAGTTTTCCCTAAATTGCCAAAGTAGTGAGACCGTATTGGGTGTTGTAGGGTTTGCGGTTTATGTTGGAGTCTGACATTTTATGGTAGAACTCTTCACAGACATGGAATATTTACTTACAAAATTTTGTTCTTTGGCATCAAGAAGACTTTTTTTTTCTTCTGATGTGCAGCTAAAAAAGGTCAAAGACTGTGAAAAGCAAAACTGGTGCCAACCAAATCTCATTGCCATGGAGATCTGGAATGATCCATCTTCCTTTGACTATATCACAGACTGTTAAAGTTGTGTCATTATATCTTGTTTTTCTGACCCAAAAAGAGGACATTCATCGTGATCTAAAATTAGAACAACTTGTTTGGTTGCTCGGAATCTTTATGAAATTAAAAATTAAAAAATCCATTTATTAAAATGAATAGACTCGGGTTGTTTTTTGGAAAGAGAAGGGAAAAAAACAAAGGAAAAATGGTTTTAAAGTCAGCAAATCAATTTTAATTACCGCTTTTTTAAACACTATGACAATTCAAACTTTGTTGCACTTTGTACAAAAATATTTTACCATGACCTGGTTCTTATTTTTGTGATTAACAGTTATTCTCTTTTTAAAATTGGACCAACATGAGCCCTTTAACACCAGTGTTCTAGTGTTTATGTTCTTTGATTTTCTGTATCTTTTCAACCGTTACTACAATCAACGCAATTAGCCGGTTTTCATACCATTCCAATATGGCGTCGCTTGTTACATATCTTGGACAACAGTAAAAAGCCTGCAACCCATCTCTACCAATATATAGCTTATTGGCTAAAACAAACATTACTGTGACTACATAAACTCCCAACCTTATTAGTAACGCATAAAAAAAACAATTCAACACTGCTACACGTTAGCATATTGATAATTAATGGCCAGCTTTGAAATTGCTTCAACATCAACTAGCACCACCAGAATTGTATTGCAAGGTACAGAGTTTCTGTCTTGGAAAAAAAGAAAAATGAAGGCTATTAATTGTTCTGTATAGTGGGGAAATTTGGTGAGTAAAAACATTCTTCATCAGAAATGGTCTTCTTCAAGGTTGTACGATAATATTGCTCACCGATAATTATCGGCGGTTATTGGACAGTATGACGTCATAACAACAATTCCAATAAGAAAAGCAGGCTAACCCATGAAAGAGTAGAGATGCTACTTTTTGTCAAGAAAAATCTCCAACTGATCCAACCACAGTTAAAAACAAACAAATGAAACATAATTGTTGTGGTTTATTTCTGTTTGTCATCGTGGTTTGTAAAAGGCTTGAAAGCCTGTTCTTGAAAAGGTCATTTCTATTACCAACCATTTATTTTGCACATCAGTTTAAAACAAAGCAGTACATTTTTACGTTATTATATTGGACATTATTTGTATTGAAAAAAAATTTACTTGTTACACTGCTATTTAAATTAAAGTCTTAACATTTCTTCTGACCATTGCAATGCACTTTCTTTATTTACAGATGTATGGCAGACTGAAAAAAGCTGATAGGGTTTTTACCATCTGTTGTTCATTTTATTTGCAGGTAAAACTAGCTCTGCAAATTTGTTGGAATGCATAAGAGCCAAACGCTCTAACTGTGTAATTTAAAATATATATTGATTAATTATCAGCATCGTCTGAAAGACGATGGAAAAAATCGAAAATCAGTTGTAAAAAGTCAATACCATGCATCACTAGTCTTCTTTACAAAGCTAACAATACTCATATTACCAAAAAACAATTGCTGTGAAGTTGTACAGGAGAAAATACTATATTGATAGAATCAAGAATAATTAAACAACATCATTGTCATTTTAGCAAGACAGGAAAACAAACATACCACTGGTTATGACATTTCCTTGTGTCAGTCACTATCATACGAAAAGGTGAAAAGTATTAGAATCCCTTCTATTTTTCTTGCACAAATAGCACATCCAGCACAGTTTTGAGTGAAAATAAACTGTGTAGGACAAAAGGACACTGACCTTTAACGACTTGATTTGAGAGCATCACTTTTTCAAACGCTCACAATCTAGTCCACTATTTGTGCAGAAGTGGTTGTTGGGTTATGGGGCCACTCCTATTTGCCCAGGCGGCTACAGCTGGCTGTCATCTGTCGGCTTTCACAGTTTTCTTCAGGAAAATGGCCTGACCAGTCCTTCAACACTTCAGAGAGAAAAGCTAAATTATAATTTATATACCCTGCATAATCATATAACAACTTCTACTCATCTGATAAGCTCAGATGGGCAAAATGGAAAATGAAAACAACGAGTTAACGCCTGAATGCTGCACCTCGGCATCCTAATCTCTTTAATAAAATTGACAACATAAACTTTTAATTTGCACTTAGCATGTAAGCCATCACCACTCAGTCCCTTCATCTTTGTTTTATCATTCTTTGCACAAGTCTTCAGTGGCACACTTTGCGAAATTGAACATAAGGAAAAAGTGGGGAACACAAAATCAAATCCAATTACAGGCGTGATGAACCACATGTGTGCCCCTGGCGATAAGCCTGGGCAGGTTCCCCAAAAGACAACAGCAGATGAACAACAACACTGATTGAAATGGCAGGCCTTCAAACAACATCCACTCCCATTGGAGCAGAGCTAAACAAACCTCCCTCCCATTGGGATGGCAGTAATGGGCAAGGCAGAGTAGTTTTGAAAGCTGAGGAGAAAGCTGCTTCACATATTAATGTAGACTACCCAATGCAGTAGGGCCTGAACGAAGGGAAAGGTGAAGATGAGGATCAGATCCAAATACACTCTCAAAGTTTACACATAACATGTTTTGCATTATTAAACACTATATTGAAAAAGCGTTTACACCTGGGGTCTCAAACTGGCAGCCATTTGCGGCCCCCAGGTCGATATTTTGCGGCCCTAACCCTAATACAAAATTTCAATGTCTACTAAGCAATATATTCTGCATGTCCACGCTTCTTTGATGTAGTTTTAGCTTGCATTATGCTTAAAATTTTGCATTGTTGTGTGATCTGGTCATCAAGTTACCAACAGTTTCAAACAAAAGATCACAAGGTCATTTGTAAGTTTTTGTCATGGTACTCCTGTGGCTTCTCCTAATTGGACCCAGCTGTCGGCCCTCATTTCATCTACTCATGATCACTATAAAAGGTGGGCCTGCTCCAGTATTTATCGCTAGTTCGTTACCTATTATAGTGCAGTACTATGGCCTCGAAACTTTTCCGAACTTATCGAATTACGTCCCTGAAACTGTGCTCATGCTCACAACTTACTCCTTGTCTCCAGGATCATCTCCTCTGGGTCCTCCAGCACTGCATGTTTCCAGGCCAAGTGCTCTGCCTACTGCCATGCCACATCTTCCCGCCACGCTACCATTCATTCCACTCACCTCCAAGATCTTTCTTCTGCCTTTACTGTGTTCTAATCTTTCGCCACAACCAAGACAAATTTGGCTCAGATCCTCAACATCCTTCTCCCACCTAACTCTGTTCCAGCAGCAGTTCACCTGACACTTCACGGACAATAAAGCTTTTCTACTATTCCATCGGCTCTGCATTATCCCCCTGGTCGCTAGCATCTGGGTCTGCTTTGCCTCACAAAAATCATGGCGGTTTTTGTATTAGCATTATCCTGCTATGTCAGCCACCAATGAGTTATAAAGGCTAAAGTCGCTACGTTGGCCTGTTTGCGCATGCAAATTTGGACGCCATATTGGATGCCGGCTCACCGCTATGCTACAGTTACCAAGTGACCATGTTGGGCGGAAACTGGCCCACAAACAACGGGTGCAAGGAGTCTACAGCTACATTGGCTACCCATTGACAGTCTTGAAAAACGGAACAAGAATTCTTATATTTTGTTTAAATATTGGTCTGTGTGTAGATTTGAACACCACAATCATGTGTGCATTTTATTTCATTAAATATATTAATTTATAGTGAAGTTAAAAATGTTGTTTATCTGTTGCACTGTGTACAAATTATTAAAACCACGGCCTGGGAATTCGTTTTGTCATAATCAGATTTTTCTTTTTAAAATCGAACCAAAATTAAATATTTTATCGTCAATTTACAAAATATATCAAGTCATGTCTCACTGTTTATTACCTTTTCCAATATGGCATCACTCTTTAGCTGCATGGAACAATGGTAACAGGCTAGCATAGCATCGCTAGCCTATGTAGTAAATTGTAGTAAAATATTATCATAATATCGTCTGGGACGATGTATTTTTGCTCTGAAATGCAGATTAATGTAAGATTTTAAGTTTACGAACTAAAACAAAGCCGAAAGAGACGCAGTACTGCAAACGGAAGTAAACACATCTTCATGACGGTGCAGCTTCCGGTTTTCAAAGTAAAACTAGCGAGAGCTTTTTTCCGTTCAAAATCTGAGACTGAAGTTCCGCTCACAGACATAACTTCTGAAAAAATGAATTAGCTTTAACATCAGAGCTTTAGCTCCAATGTTTACATTCTTTTGGTTATGATAACTCTTCAAAATTTGATGCAATTAACAAAACTCCAGCTTATTCTGAAGAAACGCAGCCTTGCGGTGCTGAAAGGCGGATGTAATCAACGTGAATCAGCTGATTCTGCTGTGAAAAAAAAGACTTCATAGGAGTTCTGCACCAATATGTAATGCTTAGAAAGTAAAATATTGAAGAACTTTGAGGAAAGAAAACTGTGGAGAACATTTTCAGGTTTTTCTGTTAAATGATCCAAAACAGCTGTGATTTTTATCCTTTTTTATTATGTTTTACTGCTGAACCAGAAAATTGACAGAAAAAGTTTAAAATGACAAACAAAATGTCTTTCTATCTAAATTCTTGTGGGGTTTTTATTCAGTTTTGTTGATTCTGATCTCCTGTTCTAAATAAAAGTAGAAATGATGATTGAATACAAATAATTTAAATTTTCATCCATCCACATAGCAATAAACATTATATTAAAAAGTAAGAATCGTGGTTCGATTCGTGAATCGTTGAACTTGATTCGTGAATTGAATTGGATCGCCACCTAAGCAATGATCCACAGCCCTACTACCTAGCAAGCCAAGAACTGAGTCCTGTGAGCGGGCCTATATGGATCGGGTACAACATGACAAATCAGGCGCAGGAGATCCTTGCACCGACAGAAGAAACCTCCTCTTCTAAACCTTGAAATTTCAGAGGAAATAGTGACAAAGGAAATTCTGAGATTTGCACATTAACTGTGCTAGATGCTCTGACATTTTTGATTTTGAGCATTGACTCAAAATCAAATCAGTTCCAACAATTGCGTTTCTTGATGAATACATACAAAATTGAATCTCAATCAATTATTTAACTCCATTTAAAAATAAATGACTTATTTTACGGGTATATAGCACATGCAGCTTTGTTTCTAACTTGCTCTTTCCAGTTGATTCAGCTGGATTGAATTTTAGACACTAGTGAGTTCTGTCACATATGCATACATTCATTAAGAAATGCCTCAACAGTGACAGGGAAAGATCTGTTAAATCCATATTTAAAACTAATAATTTTGGAAATGAATTACTTTAGGGAGGCTGTTTGCACAGCACCGATTGTGTGTGGAGCACTTCAGGAGACACTGTGCACCGTCACCAGGGGATGCGAGGAAAGCTCGACTCCTTAATTTAATTGGCAATTATATTAGCGCTTCAGCTCATCTGAGTACAACATAGCAGTCAAGTCGAAAATAATCATGGACTCAAACCTAATATGTAAATACTCCCAGAGGGACACAACATATTCACAGAGATGCAGAACGCCAACACAGTCACAGTCTCTAACGGTGGAGCCAGACATGGGCGGGATTAGAGGGAGAGATTAAGGGTTCCAATGGGTTGACCAAATTTAGCAAACAGATTAAATATAATTGGCAGAATACCAATTGGCATGAAAAAATACGTGATTTCAAACTTTCTCTGTCTCATTCATTGACATCAAAAGCACAAGAAAGTATGACAAGAGACCCACAAAAAGGCCAAAGATGAGGTGGAGAACAAAGGAAATGGAAATAAGTTTTGGATCTGCGCGCTATATGAATAACCCAAAAGACGTGTGTTGTGTGAGTATGAGTGTGCAGAAAGCTTCATGCTCAGAGAAGTATAAAGACAGTGTATTTAAAATTCATATTTAAAGTTCTGAAAAGCGGGGACAAGCGAATGACAGGTACGCTCAACTCCTGCCTGGCCAAGAGAGATTTAACAAAAAAAAAACTCCTATGAGTTTACAGAATTTTGAAATTTCTTTCTTTTCTGAAGTAAAAGAAAACATCAGGGAGGCTTCTTGAAAATAAAAAAGGGGACAAGTGCCCTTCAAGGTCAGAGAGACAGAAATGAAAAGGGCGCCTGATTGTTGAATCGCAACGCGGCGAGAGCCCTGCCAAAATCAGGGTCACCACGAAGCTTCTTCAGAAGGGGACAGTCGGGGTGGCAGCAGGTAAAACTGGTAAGCAGACTTATTACACATCAAGTGAGTAAAAAAGAAAAGAAAGTGGAGAAAAACAACAATAAAAAGGTATTTTTGAAGCCATTCGTTCAAGTCGTGCAAAACACATTAGCTATAATAACATTAGCTGAAATAAAAATGGAGAATAAAAGGAATTTAGATATAAAAGAAATTCGCAGTTGGGCTGAAAATGACAGCAGTCTTTTTGTCATTTCCCCCCTGTGACATGGACCTTTGAGTAAAGAAAAGAGGATGGTCGAGGTCACCGGCTTTCATGCCAATTTGGCTTTAATAATGAGGCAAAAAAAAGAGTGAGAGGAAGAGAGGAAAGAGAAAAAGAAAGGGGGGAGTTTGGAGAATTAAAAGGAAGCTATTGATGTCTCTAGCTCCAAGGCGCTCCTTTTACCCAACTTCTAATTCAGCATTTCACACACACAGCACACAGAGGAAACAAATTAGAGGGGCAAGGAAAGGAAAAAAAAAAAAAAAAAAAAGCTGGAAAGCACAATAAATTTCTGCTGTGTACACAGAGAAGCTGCTGGAGACTAGGTGAGAAAATTGAGAAAAACACAAACCAAGGGATGTTGCGTGTAAAATAGAAAGAGTGCTCCAGACATAAAGATTAAACAAAGGGATTATGTTTTATCAAGCCGTTCTTATTGGAATTAGGATCGCAGTGCAGCGCAATTAAATCAGTCTTTTTACTAAAGAGAATTCATCAACCCGAGGACTCTTAACTTGCCTTTCAATGCTGTTTCAATCCGCTACGAGTACACACACACATGAATACAAAAAAACAAAGATCCAGGAGAAGCATCGCCAGATCTCAGGAGGAAATGAACTAACCAGGGGTGGTTTTCAGATCAAATCATGAAAAACACCAAAGTGTAAAAATACAACCAGTTAATGAGAAAAATGTTTGCCTTTTGAAGGACTTTACAAAAACAAAAGATACATTTGGACCTTTGTGTTTGTTTCATCTTAATGAAAAAGTATCAATGGAATACTATTAGGGACTGGTGTAGCGGTCAGCACCTTTTGTCTCACAGTGAAAAGGACCCAGCTTAAGTTCTTTCTGTGTGAATTTACATGTTCATCATGTGCATGTGGGTTTTGTCCGGCCTGTCCGCCTTCCTCTTACAGTCCAAAAACAACCCCATTCTGACACATTAAATCCTTGGTGTTGTGTAATTCAAATCGAAAAGGGTCCCATCCATACATCACTATCAACTTTGTGACCCTGATTGGTCAAAGTTTGACCGAGTTTACTTGCTTTGAATGCCCAAAACGTGCTTTTATGCAAGATTACACAAACTCTTCACTGGAAGTTTCCACTTGAACACACTTTGCAGACGTCAGTGTGAACATAACCATGTGTGGCTGTCTGTCTTTGTGTGGCCCTGTGATAGACCGGGGAATTATCCAGGGTGAACTCCGCCTTAGCCCTGACATTAGCTGGGCATGCTCCAGAAACACTGTGACCCTGAACAGGAATAAGTGAATATACTGCAGAGGATAGATGGACGACATACCATTACTTTACTCAGGGGCTGCTCAATTAGCAGCCCAAGGGTCACATGTGAACCAGCATCCTTCTGAGTGTCAGAGCAGAAACAATCCTAATAAAGTAGTTCAATGCATTCATTAAAAATACTTTTTTATTCCATTAATGCAGCACATTGGTACGTCATTAGAGCCAAAGTCGTTTTACCTGCCTCCTCCATTTGAGCATTCATCACTCCAGCCAAGGAGAAGAAAACAAAATAAACTTCCCTTTTTAACTCTTAAAAATTAAAGCATCATCAGCTCAACTCAATAGTGTTCACTCACTTAGAATCTAGTGTGGTATTTTGTTTTTTATTTTTGTGTAGGCAGTATTTGTGAATAAATGTTATAGTTATGTAGAGTTCTGCCAGCCAGCCGTCATTCGTCTGCCTTAAGCGAGGATCTACAGAGCTAACCTACGCCCCTGACTGAACATTAAATTATGTCGGACATCATATTGCGTTAGATTTCATGCCGTTGAATTTTATGAATATTCAAAGGCATCTGTTCAAAATAACAGTTCCTCAATTTATATCTAACTATGTCCTAACGAATAAATGACACTTGACTTTATTTAGCAAAAAAAAACCAAAAACATGTCATTTCATTGTTGGGATTTTTTTTTTTTTTTTACTGAAAAGAAATAAATAAATAAAAAGCAACAAATGGGATAAAAAATGTTAGTCTAACAAAATAACTGAAATGAGACATCTAGAATTATCTACACACTTAAAAAATACATAAAATAAAATTACATGACCAAAGCAGCTCACTAAAATGCTCTCTCTCTCTTATTCTACACCACTCTGCTGGATATTGACACGATTTTGTCCTGCCTCCTTAAACTATCTCACCTTTTTGGCCCCTCTGTGCCCTCATCCTTTGGAATCTCCTTCTATTAACTCTACATTGTTTTCCAGTTCTCCAGAATTCCTGCATGTTTAAGCTTTCTGTTTGAGCCAGTTCCCATTTTCAACAAAGCTTCTTACTCTGACTCATCTTTAGCCTTCGGACCTGTCTATTGTGAGGGGTTTGTGTTACCAGACCTGGCCTGGTTACATATTACATTTTTGGTTTCTAGACTATTCCTGTCTGCCAGAGAAAAGACCCCCTCAGCTGTCCTTTGACCACAACTTCCTGACAGGCCAAATTCTTATTTTAATAAATTATTGGTTTGCCTGTTGGGTTTATTGTCATACTGGGCTCTACATGTTACAATTTGTTTACTGATGTTCTGTGTTCAATACAGGGCGAACCGGATTATGAGGCGAAGCATCAATGACTGGTCTTTTTTTCAAACTTGCTGTATGTCATATGTAAGGAGCACCAAACTAAATGGCGTATTAATGAGACAGAAGAGTCAGAGATAAGTAGATTAGAATTTATTATCTCCATTCCCATGACTCTAGAACTTGTTTGTGACATGTTACACGTTAGCATATTCATGATACCTTTAACTCCCAACCTTTTTTGCAACATGCAAAAAAAAGCAGACTGATACCACTAAAAACGATGTTACTGTAACTATGTTAACACCCCACCTTGCTAGAAAAACATAGTCAGGCACAAGTTGGCCATGCTAGTGTATTTACAAAAAAAAACAAACAAACTTGTTTGCAACTAGTAAAAAAAACAAACCAAGCAATAATATTTTATTAGAGCACCGCGTAGAAAACTGTAACAGTAAGCAAACCAAAATGAACACATGTATAAGGTGCTCCGAATTATAAAGCGCAGTTTCATGTTTTGAAAAACATTAATGCTTTTAGGTGCGTCTTATGGTGTGAAAAAATACTTTACTTACAAAGAAAAACAAAGGTTGAGAACTGTTATACAAAAGAAGTTATGCTGCTAGCTTAATTAGACACGACTCCTGTAACATTTAATTATCATGTTCTACATAAAAAATACTTTGGTTGATAAATTGTGTATTTATATATATATATTAAGTTACCAATTGGGGTTTTAAAAAAAAGTGCTTGTGTATCTTTGTTTTCTTTTTTTTTTTTTTTTAGCATATCTTATCTTCAAAAATGGACCCAATGAGCAACTTTAACAACTAGCCAGTAGCTAGGTTGTAGCTAGGTCAGCTTAGCCCATTATAACATGTTTACAAGAAGCTAATGTACTTTAGCATATCAATGCTGTTTAAAGAAAGCTGAGAATGTGATCAGTCAGTGTCATGAAATATGTTTAAAAAGTTGTCTTTAAGAGGCTTTTTTTTTTTTTAGGAAGATTGATTCCTTCTACATTAAATAATTTTTAAATTAAAATGTTTAATCTGTCATATATTGATGAATATATAATTATAATTTAATGTTAATCATTTGACGGTGTTATGGATTTGACCAAACACATTTTATGTCATACATAAATAAGCTCAAAATGACCATTCTTGCAATAAAACCCAAACTATTTTTATTCATTTTTCCCCAAGATATAATAGCTGGGGTGAGTCAGGTGTCAGGGGACTTGCTTTTGTTTTAGCCAACTGCTGTTATCTTTTTCTCCTTCCCTCTCTCACACACACAGATAAATCCACAAACGTTTGATTTATGGCCGGTTACTCCTCACATCGCAGATTAATTTCCACACATTTTATTTTGTCCATGAAGTCCTTTCATCTTAACAGCAGTACATCCAAACACACCTGTGCCCATGCAGCCGTGCTCACACTCACCTGCACATGTGCGCACACACACACACACGCACACTTACACACAGATTTATGACCACTGCAAATCCCCAGCCCAGCCTGATAGCACTGACCGCAGACATAGCGAGACAGAGAAGGGTAATTTCATCCACTGAAGGATGAGTAAATGCTGATAAGGCTCTACTCTCCTTCTCTCCCCTTTTGTCTTCTCTCCTCACATCTCGACTTACACCTCTCTTTGCCTCAGTGCCTTTAATCTCCTCCTGGTCTCCTCCTTTACTCCCTTTTGTTAATGCCAGGGAAGACATCATACATCCATGCTTCCTCCTCAGTCAATTCACCCACTCTGGATTGCAGTCTTTAAAGTGCAGCACGGTAAGATTTACCGTTTAACGCAGGAAGCAGTAACTGCTTATTTATCCCTCCAACAGAACAACAGATCTATGTAAAAACTAGACGTATCATGGAGTCTGAAGGAGGATGGTGGGGAATAAAAACACGGCATGTTTTTTCTCCTGCAAAAAGGGATTTTATTTTGGTGACAGTAAATTCCCTTTTTATAAAAAAAAACAAACAAAAAAAACAAACAAAACAAAGCAAAAAAAAAAAAACAAACTTAAAATTATATATACATATATATATATATATATATATATATATATACTATAGTCCTTAAGCCCTTATTCAAAGGGGCTAGGGACCGGAGCCATACGGCGAAACCGCCTATCCCCGTCTCACCCCCAACCCAGCCGCCGAAAAGTGTCCATTAGCGATCCATACTCATTAAAAACACTTCAAATCATGCTTTATAAAACATTTATCATTAAATCATTAAAACACTTAGTTTTTAAAATTCAGAACAAAAGACTGTACCGCAGTGAGAGCGTACTTTCATATACATATATATGTATATATATTTACATACATTATATGTGAGTACTTTTTTTAGGCTAAGTGAAATTTAAGCATTGATACAAAAGTAATAAAACCTTTACATACATGTACAATGAAGCGTATATTTATATCTTTTTGTTTACTCTTGATTCTTTTCTAGAGAAATACTCAAGAACACATTCTTAAGCCTCAATTTCTTTAAAAATGTCCTTCATCATGAGAAAAATGCCACAAGAATGTGTTAAAAGCACCAAAAACAAATTATTTTTTAAGTGGGTTTTTATCTTTTATCAGATTCTCATCCTGTTGGCAGAAACACTTTCTGAAAACTGTCAACCTCACCTATGTCTGGCCTCTCTTCCTGCTTCTCCTCTCAGTTTCTATTGTGGGGTAGCTGCAAACATTTTCATATTTACCTTTATGTTATTTTAGTTTACAAAAAGCTTTTTCAGCCATCCTTGTTATGAACGTTACTCTGCAATAGCAATTGCAGAAATGTTGTGCTACCAGTGTTTTTTTTTTTTTCTAAACTAAAACCGGAACTGCTTATAATGGTGAAACTTGTTTGTAATCTTTCTCTTGGACTACAGGTTGGTCTCATTGAATCTTTAGGTTTGGGTTCTATTATTTAAACTGCATCCAAAAAAACAACAATACGTGAATCTGGTCCAATGGAAAGAGAACAACTTAATACGGGGTTTTAATATCACAAATGGTGGAGACAAGTTATGCATAACATTTACATCCTATTAAAACAGACAGTTGCAAGACGTTTTAGTTACTAGGTTACCACTAAGAACTCCCTTCCGAGCTATGCAAATCCATACTGTTTAAAATGTGGAAACTCTTTAAGAATGCAGGAAACATTGGGACATTTTTATTCACTGTTCTTCTAAATGTTATCTGGTAGTTTTTTGGGGAGTTTGTGCAAACTTTAGCCACGACAAAACAGACAGTTCAGTGCAGGGTTGGGTTGTTGTGGATTACCGTCGTTAATTGTTCTTAGGAGCACTTCTGAGAGTGCATTAAACTTAAACACCTGAGTTAATCAGGGATAATACCGTTTCATTATCTGACCTCATGTGCAGAACTTTTTTTTTTTTTTTTTTTAATCTAGATGGCAAGATTTAGATCCAACAGAGGCCACATTAAACTCTTGAGACTTTGTTTTTTTTTTAGCTCCATAGCAAAACATAGTACACCTAGAGTATATTTTAGAAGTATTCATGAGTATTGGTTTGTTTAGTAAGTATTCAATAGATCATATAAGTATTCTGTAGGAAGTATACTAACTAACATACTTCTTGAGACTAGAAGTGCAACAATTTACACTTAGTAAATATAGATAATATATAAAATGTAAACTTCAAGTATCCTGCCTCATTTTTAATCTAGATTTTTATAGGTTTAGTACAATTCAATAAAGTACTTTTTGCCAAGTGTGACCCTCATGGTTTGTAGGAAAATATCCCCGCTGTTGTGTAGTAAACACAAAGTACACAGTGGACCGACCATCTGTCTACCAATGCCATGGCCATTTTACTTTTATGCAAAACTATTTTGGTCACCAGTGTTTCAACCCTTGTACTGCACAAACCTAACTCTGATCTAATAAATCTACATTTCTTTTCCACCTTGCACAGAGGTGTCTATCTCCAGTCCTAGAGGGCCACTGTCCTACTTGTTATCCAGTTATCCCTGCCCTACCTACTGCTGATTACCTGAATTGGTTGTCTCTACAATAAGAAGCTGCAAGGGCAGGGGTGTTTAAAAAAGAAGCATGTCAGTGGCTCTTGAGGCTTGGAGTTGCACACTCCCAGCCTCCCACATTGGATGACTTTGGGATGATGAGTTGCCCATTGGTTTCAGGCAAGGGTAGTCATGACAGAGAAAGCCATGTCGTACATGCATCCCTTTTGTGTTTGCAATGTGCAAACTACCCTGTATTTTTTTTTTTTTTTTTTTACTTTCTCTCACCCATTTTTCAAGTTATTTCAAGGATGAAAATGTGTAAAGAATTAAAAGTAAAGCAGGTCTTACTTGGTAGGCTGTTCTCAAACAGTGGTAGGAAATCGGGTATGCTTCTCAATGTGTTAAACTAACCAAGAAGTTCCACAAGTGTATGGTTTTAATGCTGATGACCTTATAAAAATAGCATCTATATATATTCAGGTATTTTTGAGGTAGTTTTGGTAATTCACAGAAGACATGGAACAGCTGGACTGTGTGCTTACGTGTGAATGTGTGCACTTTTGTGTGTGTTTGCGTCTGAGCAATCCCTACTTCTCTAATGCATGTTCCCATTGCCAACGCCTTCACAGTCTGACCTATTTTCTATTTATTTCACATTTTTTGACTTGTTTTTGCACAAACAGTGAACACTGTTACAACATTGACATTAAGTATTCTTCTGGCCACTTTGCCTGGGATTTTTATTTATTTATTTAGTAATAGGGGAAAAACATTGTCTGGGCAATAATCTGGTCTTGATACTTATCAGAAACTGTCGGATTAACACAAAGGATGCCAAATCAAAACCTCCTGCTTCCTACAAGGCGTGACTATTCCCTTAGCCCATAGTTGTACCAACTGAACACACATCAATTTACACACTCACACACAACAAATGCAGCCATGCACTTAAAAGAATACAATTTTCATTTGCTACTTTGATACCTACCCCCAACTGTGACATTAATGGCAACGTTAACGTCCCATAAAGGTGCTTGCTCAGAAACACGCAAAAACACACACAATCATGAACATCCACTAATCTACCTTCCAAGCTCCCTGAAGCCAATTAAAATATCTCACAGCTGGGGTTTACCTTTAGGATTAGATGTGACACGGACACACTCAGACAGTCATGTATGCACAAACATGTGCAGCCACTTGGTGGCTTTATAACAGCATTTTCCTTTTTAAGACTGTGATATACGGCTGTACCTTCAAAATTTAATGAAGCAGACAAATAAGATCTTCATGTCAAAGCGCCTGGGAAGGTCACAGCTCAGAACGGTGGCATATAAAAGTATAGATGCAGATGTGTGAAATTTAAGATTGAGTGAAGTTACAGTTTCACACTTCTTCACACTGCATATAATAACCCCATTCCAATCTAAGTGATGCTTGGTATAGTTCTGAAAAGTGAAAAGTCATTCTTGTTGGAATTTTATGTCTTAAATCTAGCCTTCTGGGTGAAAAAAAGTCATAAAACTAGGCAGTGATTTTATTCATTGTTGTGCTAAAGTTGGAATGTTGTAAATTTGAGTGAACGATAACTGAAATATTTGTCTAAAAACCCATCTATAGAGGCTTTTCTGATCACTGGGGAGCTACTCATGGCTCAAATCTGTCAGCTTAGTACTTCGTTGATTCAGCTAAAGAACTAACGGAATTTGTCTTGTACTTACTGGACCAGGTCTACACATCATTTTGTTATCCATTCATCATCAGAAGAATTGAAGTTTTTTAGGCTAATTTGGAGTTTAGCTAATATTTCAGCCACATACTAGCTGTTTTGGCTAATTTTGAATTTTTGAGTTTTTTTTTTTGGCTAATTTGGCACTTCGCTAATATTTTAGCTAGCTATCAGCTTCAGGGTTTTTAGCTATTAACTTCAGCGTTTTCAGCTATTAATCAATTGCAGGTAATGCTATATATCTAGTTAAAATCTTTTAGTATTATATTTTTCTGTGAAGATTACAAAAATTAGTTATTTTAAAGTTAGCTATATGCGGCTTTCTGGTAAAGCGTAAATGTTTACATTTAGGCTGTGATTTTTACAGTTTTCTGAACCGACCCCAGCCCCCAATCAGAGAAGTAAACAATTATGTGGCCCTCACAAGAAAAAGGTAGGTGATAATGGACAGCAGACTCATACCAAGGTTTTAATCCTAATGCCCCATCAAGTGACACTTCTATTCTACTATAACAAAGATACAGATACTTGGGTGAATTTGGTTTACTCAATTATACGCTTATGGTGCAGAGGTAGAGCGATCGACCTCTGATTGGAGATTTGGTTTCCGCCTTGACTGGTGACGTCTCAAAGTGTCCTTGGACAAGGCACTGAACCCCACATTGCTCCTGGTGGCTATAGGTTGGCACCATGTTCAGCAGCAGAGCCATCGTTATGTGAATGGATGAATGGGTACCAAAACTCTGTCCCCAGTTGGTACCAATATGAACAATACGTCTAAATGGTAGTATGGTAGTTCAGTCTAAAACACACATTTTAGGTAATGGTTAAGTTTTTGTGTACTTCTAAGCAAAATATTCAAATTCGGTGACCTGATGGATAACTGTATGTACAAAAAGTGTTTACTTCAGTGTGTGTGAAATAGGAGTGCAAACAGTGCAGTATGTCAGAAAGAATGAAATAACCAATAGTCATACTTGTTATTGTAAAAATTGAGGTGTTTTTCTATTTTATTTTTATTTTTTTCATTTTTGAAGCACCGGTTTGAGCACCATTTAGGCAATGGAACCATTTCAAAAGTAGCTACCGTCTCACCACTGGCACTAAAAAAAGTCTAAACAGTAACCTATCCCTAACTGTGACTGTAAAGGGCTTTGGGCCTTACAGCAAGGTAGAAAAGTGTTAGTAGGTAAACGCCATTTACCATTTTACTCAATAACTAAGTTTAAAATACCAAATAATGTCCAAAATTAGCAAACTTTATGGCACCAAAGATTCATTTTGCTTTAGACATATGTTTTTTTTTCCTTTCTTTTCATAATTGTGTTTCCTTTTATTGTTATTTTCATGGTGCTTTCTGTATGTGCAATAATTTAAACAGGTGGATGGGATGTCGACGTGAAAATAACTAACAACAACAAAAAATTGCTTCTTGTGTTATATTTTAATTATCAAGGTTCTTTGAGCTCAGGTGATATTTTGAAACTGTCAAAGTTGTACATCTAATATTTTTTGAATAAACCCAAACGAGATTATCTTTCTCACGTTCGGACCCACTTATTACATATTGATTTCAAGGATAAAATGATTATCAAGATTCATTCTAATAACACAGTGGGACATAAAAAGTGGATCCATACATTAACAGATGTAGACCATGACTCAATTCAAATGAAGCCAGTTTTGGAAACATCGCCTTTAAAACTAGTCTGTGTTTTAATAGCAAAAAGCTGCCTTTGAACACTGACTCCTGATATTTTTTCAGCCCACAGTGGGGAAGAGACTCCAGCACCCAGATATGCTCAAAACCTCACTATGAATTCATCATGTGTGCTTTCATGTGTGTTTGTCTGCATGTAAAAAAGAAAGATACTCCTGCAGCACAAAACCAATGAGCCATGTGAAAGGCAGCTTGGCAAAGCCCGCATCTCACGGTTTAAAAAAGAAGAGGAGTGAAAGCCCTGACAGCCAAGTCCCCACCATTCATTAGGCCTCCACGTCACTTCTTGACTCACTATAATGAAGGGCGGATGCAACAGAGGAGACAGAAACCCTCCAGAATACATAATTCCAGCCAATTTAAATCTGTTCGAAATAAAGCAAAAATACTTTACAGATTAAAAATATGAGCCACCAAACTAACACTGGTCAGATACTGTTTGAAGGTTCAGGATTTTAAGCAGAAACAGAAGGCAAAAATGCAGGAAACATAACCATTTAAATAAACTAATCTCTATTGTTTACTATGTTACATCATTCTGATGACAACATTTAAAAAAAATAGTCTCTATAAATCATTCAATACATCATAATATACACTCTAATTCTGTTTTCACTGTTCCAAACTGTTTTTTTCTGAAAACAAGCCTTTTATTTAAAAAAAAAAACAGACAAATTACCTTATTTTATTTTAAACATTTTTAAAAAATCACAGCAAAGTAAGTGCAATTCTTAGTACTTATTTTTGGTCAAAAGTGGCTAAAATTTGTGAAAAAGAATAGAAAATATCGAAAATAAAATCAATACAGAAGAAAACATGTAATATACCATATTAAGTGCACTATAGGACAAACCTTGATTGTTTTTTCTTTTTTTGTTTTTTTCAGAATGTCAGTCAATCCCAGTCTTTTTGTGTTGCAAACAATGTTGTGTATAATTGTCAATACACTAACGCAGCTAACGTCTTGGACTGTGGCTATGTCGGAATTCCCACCCCAATCCCTAACTACTAAAAAATATATAGTGCAGGACTATATAATGCCCTGGATTTTAAGATTAATTCGGACTCCATGCTCACTACTTTCTTCTACGTTCTTTTTTTTTTTTTAAACTTGGACACAACGTCACTAATTTCACAACATGAAAATCGAATCAACATGAACATTTCACGATGTCTATTTATTAATCCATTGTGTTTTGATGATGAAAATTTTAATAGTTTTAGTTGTCTAAAAAAATCATTTTAACACTTTTTTTTCCACAAAAATGGTTTGACTGCAATGCATTTTGGTCTATTTTCACTAATGTAGTGGGCATCGATGCACGCTAGTTTTTTGCAAAGACTATTGGGAGATTTTTAGGGCACTCGATTGTGGAGCTATAGATTTGGACAGCACTGCAAAAGGCATACGCACTATATAGTGTATAGCGACGGAATTCAGACATAACAAGGGTTTTTTTTTTATTTTTATTTTCCTACCAAGTTTGTGAGTTAGCATAGTCACAGTAACGTTTGTTTTAGTCCTATCAGACTATTTTTTTCTAAGTGTTGCAAACAAGATTGGGGTTACAACTACTGTGAATAAACTAATGTGTGTCGCTATTTGACATTTTTATGTGTGATACTTTTCATGTGTTAGGATTGTTCCAGTGCTACCAATCTCTTTTTTTACATGTTATGTTGAGAGTTACAGGTATTCTGTATAAGCTAATGCGGCTAACAGGACTAGGACTTTTAACATGGCTAACATGTTGCGTTCTAGAGTTGCTGTGAACACGGGTGATAAAGTCTGACTGACAGACTTATCTCTGAGTCTTTTGTCTCATTTATTGTGGCTTATGCTAGGTTCACATCGGACGCCACAAGGCGGCGTGGAGCGGAGTGCGCGCGGCACCTGCTTTCTCCTGCAATTTACACCAAACCAGATTTTTACGCAACGGTCGACAGGTTTTTTTTGTTTTTGCCATCATGGGTAAGTAAATAACCTAAAATTATGACTCCATGTTTCTGCTAAGAAGAGGTAAGTAGTTAGTAGGACTACACTTCTTTAATTTATCTGTTGTTGAGACACAGAGAAAAGTGTCATGTTTTTTGTGTATGTGTGTGTTGTAATTATATGTTTATTTTCATTTCTACAGTCTGTTTAGATCCAAAAACATTATTGCATTCGTCAATTGCTGGGTTTTATTGTAAAATATTGGTTATATTTTTGAAAATAAACCAGATTTTCTCATGTATCTTGATGCAACTTCCTGCCAGAATTCATGCGGATCGCTTGCAGCTCATGCACAAAATAGACCAGATGCCAAAATGGCCTCTGCATGGCTCAAGGTTTCTGCGCCTGGTGTGAACTGCACCGTAGGTTAACAAGGGCGCCAAATGGAAGCGGTCTTCGTTCTGCGCTGCTTCGAGTTTGGTGCGCCTTATTTATGACATAAGTATGAAAATAGATCGTTCATTGACAGTGCACCTCATAAACTGTTGGCCCCATATGTAGAAGATGTGGTGCTTTTTTTTTAATTTCATGAGCTAAAAAAAAATAATTAAAAAAGAAAGAATGTAGATAAGAATGGCATTTTTGAAAATTACAAACAAAGAAAAACATGTGGAAAACTGGGAGGTGAGCACTTGAATAGGATGTGATAAGGCTGAATCGTAAATGCAGAGTCAGGAAGAAATGGGAAGAATTAGCCCAGCTTTTTTTACAGGATCTGACTCAGAACAAAATACTGCAGTCAATGCATGAGCACAAAAGTGAAAACACGCACACTTACACACACACAGCTACCCTTAACTTCCCTGTGTGTCAACAATCATCCCAAAGATCTACCATGATATGTATATGATGTACACACACATATCTAATATGTGAAAATATTGATCACTTTAATGATCACAAGTCGATGTCCCCAGCATGAGCCGTTGATCATAATAGCAGACGGAATTGATCATTTAACCTGTAATCCATTTGTAATTTCTGCAGAGCAAATAACAACAAGCACCAGAAAAAGGCAAAGAAAATCCAAAGAATTAAATATGAGCCCCCCTTCAATAAAACAAGCTGCTTGCTGGCAGTAAAACCTTGACGTGTTTGCATTAGCGCACTTTTCAATCATCTTCAAAGCAGAGAGGCGCTGTGGAGGCCTCAGGCTTTGATCAGATGAAAGTCAACGTCTAACCCTGATCGATCCGTTTTTTCTTTGAAAAATAAAGACCAGCAGTGACTCTTGCGGCTTTTCTTCAGGTAAAAGTTCAGTCAAAAAAATATTGGATTAAGCTGTTAAATCTAAGAAGGTTTATCATAAAACTGAGAGGGAAGAAAAGTGAAAATGTGTAGGCTCTGCGTGCATCATTTCTAAAAATAAAACCATACATCAAGAAGTATGACTGATTACGAAGAAGAAAAAAGCTATTAAAGGAAGAGGAAACCAGCATTCCCTACTCAGCAGGAGGATTTTTACTTTTTCATTAACTTAAAACGCAGAGTGCATACACAAGTCTCAACCTCATGCTGCATATTTGCCTCCCTTTTTGCACAGCTGAGATCCAGTGCCAAGACATGATAAACCAGAATTAAACAAAAGATGTTCTGTATTCTGGAAGCTTCCAATAATTTCCTGCTGGGGTGTGTAGCACATTTGGA
>NC_050522.1:6756942-6797409 GCF_002922805.2 Oryzias melastigma
AAAGACAGCATTTGCAATAAACAGTCCTGACTGATCCCCCCTCATGCTGAAACCACTCCGAGTGGGAGGGATGGATTTGGAGCCACTAAGGCTGGAGATGATGAGCATACTGAAGAATAGAATGTGTCTTTTTATGTTAATTCCCTTTCAGGTGAATAGAAAACCACACAGACAACCAAATCTCATAATGTGTTCTCACATACTGCCTTCTGCCCTCCATCTGGGTGAGTTTTATCCTCCCTCTTGCCTCTCCGTACATCCAATTCCAGCTTTTTAAATAACTTGTTTCTGCACGGATGGGCTGAATTCACGCCCATGGTAGCGCATGGCAGATTTGTCTTCCGGAATGAATTTTCATGACAGAACATACATTGCTTTAATGAGTTTTTATTGCGTGCCGATAACCCCCTGATGCCAGCGCAGAGGCATTTGGTTTACAACTATAGTCCTTTCTGAAAGCAGCTGTCTACTCAGACGTTTGCTCTGGATTTCCAGAGCAACTCCGCCTCCACTTCATTATGTCTAAAAGCTATAGAAATTCTGCATTTGGGGTAAGGCTCGTTTTCATGTTCCTCTGGTGCTTTTGGGAATGGCAATTAGAGTTAACCTCCAGGGAAAATACATAAAAAGTACAAAAACAATTATAAAAGTCATTTTCCATGTAAAGCATTAAAATTTTTGTATAAGTTCAAGTTTGGAACCTAAATTGTACACAAAAAATGACGCCTTTATTCCCACTTCTCATGAAAATGGTTTCATAATCATTATAACTCCTGTTCTTTTTTTAAACGTTCCTTCAGAACTCAGAGGTCTCCATACTGCGCTGACGGTGGCTTTAAGCAGCCTGCAGAATTTCACACATTAATGCGTTAGACTCACAAGCTTCTGGCCAATCCTTTGACACCCCTTTGAGTTAATTAGAAGCACACATTTTAAAATACACATCTAAATAACCGCCTGAAGCCACAAGATCATAGGGATATTCAAAAAATATCAATCAAGACATCAAGGAAAAAACTGTTGACCTTTATAAGGCTTTGGAACTATTTCCAGATGCCTGAAGGTCCTGCTTGCATTTAATCAGCCCATATTATGATTTGATTAACATGAAATCATCTATTTTAATATTTCCCTTTAAATGTAGAATGTGGCTAAAAGAGTCTGGTTTGTTCATATATATATATATATATATATATATATTCTAATCTCATATATAACCACAATAATTGCAGATAATTATAATAAAAATCAAGAAAGATAATTGAAAAGTAAAGTTTTTGTTTTTCACAAAAAAAAATACTTGTTATGAGGTATGCAGATGAATCCAAAATCAGAATTGTAAAGATGCTTGTACATCATGATAAAAAAGCTACAATTCGAGCTGCATTGATTGACGACTTCCCTTTCTTTTTCTAACACACAAAACAGATAAATAAAACATTAAAAACAAGAAAGCAATAAAGTAGAAGAAAACACCTACCCCCAGTCTTACAGTTATGCATATTTTTACACATTTAACATAGAAACAATATTCACGTAAATACAAAAAAAATAAAAATAAAAAAATAAAAACATTGAAGTATTAAAATAACGTTTCAAAGTCCCAATAAGCGTCACATTTTCTAATTCATAAATTTCCGAGGGCTGCACGGTGGCGCAGTGGTTAGCTCTCTTGCCTCACAGCGAGAAGGCCCCGGTTCGAATCCCGGCTGGGACCTTTCTGTGTGGAGTTTGCATGTTCTCCCCGTGCATGCGTGGGTTTTCACCGGGGACTCCGGCTTCCTCCCACCGTCCAAAAACATGCGTCATAGGTTAATTGGTGACTCTAAATTGCCCCTAGGTGTGAATGTGAGAGTGGATGTGTGTGTGATTGAGGCCCTGTGACAGACTGGCGACCTGTCCAGGGTGTACCCCGCCTTCGCCCTTCAGTAGCCGGGATAGGCTCCGGCACCCCCGCGACCCCGACAGGGAAGAAGCGGCCAAGAAGATGGATGGATGGATAAATTTCCGAAATTGAGATTATGTTTTTTATTTGAAATGTATAGCATTTTTACTCCTACTTAACTTCTTATCATTACACAACCCCACCCCACAGACAGAAATGCTGATACTTTTCCTTTTTTTATTTTATCCACACAAGGTTATTTGATGTTTGGTTGAGTGAAATCAGAGAAGTATAGCTGGGCGATAAAACGATATCGATACATATCGCGATATAACTTTTTTTTTAGTCCATTTTTGTGTGAAATAGTGTTATAATTTTATGTTTGTTCAGTATAACTTGAAAGCATTAATCATTTGTTTTTAAATGGAATGATCAAGCAGTTTACATTTCTGTTTTATCTATGTTCTCTTTTGAAAAGTGAAAGCTTTTGCTTTCATTTTAATGGAGTTTGTAAGACATTTTTTTAGTTATCTGATGAAGAAAAACCCCTTTGGATCATGTTCCTCCAGTGCATCTTTTATTTGTAAAGATAGGACATAAATATTTAAATTTAAACAACCTGCTGATAATTACACATTTCTCCTGTGAGCCACAGAGCCTTCAAATTTGACAATTATAGATATTTGGTTTATGTCGTGATTTATATCGTTATCGCCTGAAATGGATAAAACTATTTGGCGATAAAACAAATATTTTATTGCCTAGACCTACCGTAGGAAGTTTACTTTTTTGGATGAAATGTAAAATTAACTCGAGGTTGTAGTTAAAGGAAAAAAAAAACAGTTCTCAAAATAGTACAGAGGTGAAGGGGCGGAGCTAGAACATTTTCTAAAGGAGTAGAAAAGAAGGACAGAAGATTTTTGAAAGGAGGCAATAAGTGAAGGCCATTGTAAATATTATGAATACATCTTTTATTACCGATGAGGAGGTTTCTAAAAATAGCTTTTTCTTGACTTACCATGGATGCCATGCTGATTTTGGTTAAATCGGTCGGCATAGACAGTACAGGGGCTCAAGAATTTATTTAAAAATAGTGCTTCTGTTATTTTGGCAATGCTAAGAGAAGATTGTATTGAAGATTTCTTAATCTTCGACAATATTTATACCAAAAATCCCCCTATTGCCCTGCCCCTGAGAAGGTGGCAGTATCATGGTTTGAGTTTGTTTTGTTATGGAATATATTATAACAATATAAATAAATCAAATTAAAATAAACACTTAGAGTCTACTGAAACCAACAGGTCATAGGCATCTGGGCAATGATTCCAATAATTTTCTCCATTTTAGATGCAAAGTGGTTCTAAAACAACAAGTTGATTTAATTAACTCTTCAAAATACTGATAAATAACCTTTGTAAAAGGTTTCATTTTTTATTATTTCATTAGAGTTAAAACAGACATTATGACAGATCCAAATATTTTGGTAAAAATAAAGTTTATATATAACTATTCTTGAGTGAGGCTGCATCATTACAGTGTCTTTACATATTAATCTTCACTGGTTCCGTATAACAATTCAACATATGAATACAAATCTTGAATAAAGTACGTCCACTTTGGGCTAAATGTGAATCACGCTGTTCCCATCAAGGCCGATAAAAGACGCTCGGATGTCAGAGATCCTGCAGCTTAATCTCAGTGAGGACCCTCCACGAAGAGTGGGATTAGTTAAAGAAGAGATTAAAGGCACATCCCTCACTTGAGAGTCCAATCAAACATATTCGCTCTCATCTCTTTCATCATGCGTTTGACTCCATTTATTCAATCAGGACGAGCTGCTAATTGACATCCTGACATTGGGTGAAAGCCTTTCAATCACTCGTGTCCACTTAAATAAAAGCAAACCCCTCACAAAATTCACTCAGATTCCATTAAGCATCTTGTTAACTCTTAACAGTAAAACAAAAACTCAATTAACGCCATTTATTTCGTTAAGTGTTCCAGCAAGGACGCTGCAGAGGGTCATTAAAGCAAAACATTTCTCTGCCGATGTAATTACCTGTAATGAAAACTGCTTATTTACAGGTGTGTTTATCTACTAACTTGGTCAAACTGATTTTTTAATTTTGTTTCCTGAGAATATGAACTGTAAACTTTTATAACAGGATGTTGACAGTAAATTAGCAGAGTAATGTTGTAACTTGAAGATCAAGTCTGCTCTACAGCTCATATCAAACCACTGAAGGTATTTATTGTATCTTTAGTTAAAATGTTTGAATGGGAAGTGACCTTTTAATTAGGGATGTCCCGATCAGGTTCTTTTGGGCCCGATCCGATTCCAAGTCATTTGATTTTGTGTATCTGCCGATACCGAGTCCCGATCCGATACTTTTATAAGACATTTAAAACATGAAGAAATTGAAGAAACAGGTTTGTGTTGTCCCTTATTTATATTTCATTAACCTTCTTTTATCATTAAAAACTTAAATAAAACACTTCTGTGAAGTAGCTTTAATAAACAAGTAAAAATACAGCAAATATAAACTAGGAAAAAATACAATTTTCTTGTTATATAAGTGATAATTAGTCATGTGATAAAGTTTAGTGACTTTAGCTTTAACATCTTTAGAGCTTTCTTAAAAATAAATTATGACTATGTTTTAGCATAAAATTTGATGAGTGTTCATGAATAGCTGATATCATTATTAGTTTTAATTTATTAGTTTTATTTATTTATTTTTAAGATGATGTGCTTCTTTTTTAAGTTCTTCAGACATCACATTTTCAGTTTTATTACCATAGTAGTTAATTTTCTTAACTGTTATTTCTCTGTCAGATAAATCAAACAGGCATATCAAAGGACAGCTCGGGTCCTAAGGAGTTATATCACGGCGTTAGCATGTAGCAGTTAGCAGCTGCTGTGTAGCCATCTGTCTGCAGCATGAAGAGCTTCACATTAAAAAGAAAAAAAAAATACTGTCTTTTTCTGTCTTTCTGTTGGAATACCTTTAGAGGTTGTTATTTGAGTTATGACAAACGAATAGAGACTCTTGCTGTCAGTTTAAAGCGTTTTTAAAAGAGTTATTGGTCCCGGAAGTTAGCTTTCTAGCTAGCTTTGTTTACATTAGCCTTCTGCTTGAGCTGCTGCCGTTTTCTGCTGCGTTTTCTGGTGATGACATTTTGGGATCTTTTCATGACATGCAGATTTGTAGTCGTGATGAAATATAAGGCTCTGATCATAATGAGAATAAATGAAATATCCGATCCTGATCGGACAAAGGAGTCCGATTCCGATCGAGTCCCAAACCACGTGATTGGCCCCGATTTCCGATCACGTGATCGGATCGGGACATCCCTACTTTTAATAAAAATGGAGAGATAATATCTTAGTCACATGCATACATATGGGTGCTGACTTGTGCGGGTCCTGCAGGTTATTGAGTTGTATGGTCCATTGGAGGGTCGTAGACAGGACCAGCCGCTCCCTAGACCAGTGGTCTGCAACCTGAGACTCCAGAGCCACATGGGGCTCTTCTAACCCTCAATATTGGCTCTCTGGGTGAAGATAGAAAGTAGCCGGGATTTTTAAAAGTCACATAGTTGGCATCATTTTAATTTAGATTAGTTAGGTTTATGGTCATAGAACAATAAGATTAACAGTTTTTAACACCCTTCCTGATATTTTGTAAAGTTTATTAGCTATACAGAAGAGAGCTGTTAAAAATATATATTTTAGATACCATTCCTAAACCAATGAAGGGGTTTTTCCAAAGGTTAACATCATGGATAAGTAGAGAAAAGGATGATCCCCTTACAAAACAACAATATATTTTTCTCAATATATGAAGAATATATTTACAGTATATTCTATATATGGAGGCAATATATATTTATCAGTTTATTGAAATACTCTAATTAATCTGCTATATATATATATATATATATATGTATATATTTATATTATCATATTTCAAGCGGGCCACCTCTGTTTAGGTTTGCCCACTTTTCACCCACATACAGCCTGTATCTACCCATAAGGGCAGTTATAATTAAAGTATAAGATAGAAACAGATAGAGGGCTTGTTTTTTTCCCTTTTTTTCTACTTAGGTTTTGCAGAGAGAATTTGTTTTTCCTCCACGGCTCAGTTGCATCATTAAAACCAATAAATTAGTGAAGATGTTTTCAAATGAAAACTTCAGCTTTATAGTCTGGTAATTTTATTTAAAATTTCCCCAAACATGACCCCTTTTTCACACTCTACTTGATGTTGTAAGAACATATGTCCACTTTTACTTTGAAGTATTATTACGCCATCTAATGAAACTCATCAAATGTCTCCTAAACTGTCTGAACTGTTTTTTAACTGTCTAATTTGATTTAATTAGTAGTGAATAATGCAGATGTTTCAAGGAGAAGTGCTTCTTCTTTTAAAAACTTCTTTTTAAATACTGAATTTGGCCAAGCTTTTTTGTAGCTGCATCCATTGAGCTTACAATATATTTATTACAACCCAGAGATTAGTCTGCTCTCATCTCAGTTATTTCGCAACCATCCTATATGCTGTATATAAGAACGCATACGCACAGATGGGGTCACAGACACGAAAACTGATAGCACAGGAATTATTATTATAATCACTCCAGTTTAAGTCCTCTCTGATGAACAAGGGTAATTGGATCATTTAAAAAATATCCTGATGGTCTGGCCTTAAACCCGGGTGAAATATTGTTTGAGGACGGAGCCTAATGGCTCCAAATGGGGAGACAGTAGTGACACGCTCTGCATGGTAAATATGTGTCTCTCCTTAACTACATTCTCGATCCATTCACATGTGACTAGCTGATGCAATTCCACAGGGCGATGAAGATTGAGAGCGCAGCTGCAGCGGCACTAAAAGGTAGAACCATCTGTCAGAGGGGGCTGATAACAGGAAGTTTTCACGTGCCACTGTTAGAAAAGAGGTTTGCATCAAAACCAGAGCAGGCCTTGAACCAGTTGGGAGACTGCTGAGCAATGGCAGAGAAGCTTTCTATTCATGACTCACAGGGCAAAAAAAGATCCAACATTTTGGTTTTCTTCTTTGTTTCAATCACTGTCTATCTCAGTCATTTCATGTTTTACTTGTTTTAAATGTAGGGATTATTTCTACTTTTCTTGCAGGGATTGAAATTGGGACACAGCTAATATATGTTTCCTCTCAAAATTGAACACATTTTAATATGGAGGAGTGAAAAAAAACATCAACAGGTTCTTATACTATAATGAACTGAAAAAAAAAGAATATAAACCATAAGATTCAATTAATCATATTCAATACTTTTTAAATATGTTACACTAAAGAGTCTTTTTACATCACCACAACTCAGGAGTTTAATTTTCAACCTTTTGAAATGAAAATATAGTTTTCCTCAAGAGCATGACAAGCTAAAAATACGGTTTTAGAGGTGCTAGAAGTTATTCACCCGCGTTCTTGGGGTATTCAGACTGGACACACTTGATTTGCTCAAAGTGATCCAGAATTCATTTCCCCCAATAATTCAGTCTCAATTAGGGATGGATTGATAACATTGATAAATAGATTTGAATCAATATAAGCTTAATAGATCAATAATTGATTTGTAAAAATATAGATCGATTTAGCACATAAAGCTAAAATCTGCTAGCTTTATGCTAACTTTTCAAGGAATTTCCCATAGGACGGCTAATGCTAACGCTCGGTCGACGTAAAAATACATTGCTGACTAAATGAACATCTTTATAAACTCACAAGTATGAACCTTCTGAGCTATTTTGAGGTAATATTTTTAAATGAACCATTTGTGGTCTAAAACAGCTTTTTGCTCAAACTTTTTTATACTGGTTCAAGGCGTAATACTATAGTGTGATCACCACCTAGTGGCCAAACTGAAACGCCCTCCAGGAGAGGGAGAACAATGTTTATAATGTTAATGTTCTGAACATTTCTGTTCGAACTTCTTCTTTTGAGAAACAATGTAACACTGTATGCAATTAAAAACAATACTAATACATTTTACTGCATCATATTAGTATATATATATTCAAAACACAGTAGATTATTGATATAATTCTAAACAAATGTGTAATGTGTAAACCATATGAACTCAAAATTGAATTTAATTGAATTGAGTGGATCAAGAGAATCAAAAATATATCAGAATCAAATCGTTTCTGGAAATTAGTATTGATACCCAGCCCTAGTCTGAATGCACACAAGCGGACTATGGTCCAGAACCAGGAACTGCTCTCAGACTCATCTTTCAAGGTTGTCTCGGTTAGTTCCCAATCAGTTCAGCCCCAGTTTCCTCAGTCGGAATAGACCCCAAAATCAGAGCGGAACAACTGGATCAAAACGGCCACCGTAGCCAGGCATTACGAGATTTAAACCGAGTAGGAACCGTGGACAGAGCAGCAATGAGACATAGCAACTCACTGAAATGTGGTTGGATGAATGCAGGCTGATTAAAACAACTTTTAACATGAAACACATGTTTCTCACTGTTTTCTGACAATCTATATGTCATAAACACTTATCAGTGTACCTTCTGAGCCATTCTCTCCTCAATAATCGTCTTACGGCATGTCTCCACTGTACCAAAGTAGCAGTAAAAAGTTTTATACCAGACATTGACACAGAAGTTCAAAACTGGTCAGCGAAATATAGTGTGAATAAGTGAACGATCCCGACAAGGATTGCAAAAGTGTTTCGACTATTCTTTCTCTCATTACATTGCCCTGACCAATGACTGAAGAGATCTTAAGTTACATGATTTTTGCATGATATACATTTTTTTTCTTTAAAAAGTTGTATATTTACCACATATTTGGATTTACGTAAATAAATTAATATAAATGTAAAACATATAATAGGTATATTACTATTTTATGACTTTTTAATATTATTCCAGCATATTTTATAGGTGTTAATAAGATATTGGATTTCTTTTTCTTCATTTATAGCTAAAAGAATAACTACTCCTTTAATCTTGGCATACGTTTTCTGCATAGTCAATGCTGAAACGTAGAGCCGCCATAAATCAATGTCTCAGTTTTCTTGTAATCATGAGTGAAAAAAACAGAAAGCTGTTTCTTCTGTGTATTTGCGTTACACATCTTCCAAACCAGTGGCTGTGATGTGCTATTTTGGCGCCGTGATTAGCCGGTATTATTAGAACCATGATATTAAGTTGTCGCATTTTGAGGGGGCGGGAGAGCAAGTGACAGCACTGAAGCAAGTGTTTGACACAAAAAAGCGACACTAATGCTAATTCCTCCTATGCTCAAGAAAACATTAATCTTTAATGACACAAAGGTCTTTCGTCGAAGGGAGGGGCGGCTTCTGCGTTAAGACCAATGAGAGCCTCACTCAGCTGCTCACTGTTTTGTACTGGTGTGCCTAAAAATTAATTTTTCTATGTGGATGTCAGTCAGATCACATTTCCAAATGGGAAAATTTGCATTGATTTTGAGAAATAAAGCAAAAATTATGAATTTATTAATGAAAATATCCATAATCCACTAATTTTTAAGGTATTTATACTGTATGTCATATTAAGTTCCTACTTGTATCATCTTTCGATCTATTGTAAAAGTATTACAGTGGTCTTTTAATTATAATTTTTATCCAAAACCAAAACACAAAACACTTTCTACGACATAGGTTCTGCAGAGCAGCAGTAGTTCATTTAAATTTTCTTCTGAGTAGTTGGACCACCCCCAATCCCCATCATCTATCTGTTTACACTCTGTCCGGCTAGCGTAAAGCCCCAACTTAACATTACAGGTGCAACAATAATGGCGAGAAATATCAGAGCTATCAAGCCAAACAGTTTTGAGCCAGATGCCAGCTTGGACGAGAAGTATTAAGACATACACGGATTTAGTCATCCGTAATACATCTGAATGGAGTGCCAATTTTAGCACTCCATCCCAGTGACAAGCTCCTGATATACTATGATTTCAATCAAAGAATAAAGAAATATATGTGTGTGTACCCCATCATGAGAAAATTGCATGTTAAAAACACCAAAACCACAATTTTCATTGGATTGGGCCTCAAAAGGCATTTCTCTCAGTGACGTCTACCGGTCTGATGAGACACTTTCCTTTTTTATTACATGGAGATTTCTGCACATACTTGTCTGGATCTGTTCAAACGCAGGGCAGCGACTGAACAAGAGATTTAAGGAGGGCTTCAAACTGCAGTGAAATGAGTCAGAAGAGAGGATTAGCAAGGGGTTATAAGCCTGTTGTAGGAGTTAAGGCCTTTTTAGTTGAAGATCAGACAGAAGGAAGCACTACAGCCGAATCAGACCCGGAGTTCTTCCCACACGGCACTTTTCTTCTTCTTATCATCATCGCTGCTGTAAATGACTAACATGCACGCTCTTGGTTTAGAAGCTCTGAGTGCGCGAGAGGAAAAAAAAAAAAAAAAAGTGGTTTAATTGCTGAGCAGTAACTGGTATTCAGGGAAAGGACAAAACAAAAGAGGTAAATCACAGGTTTTGACTATTGTGTACACATGGTCCAAACTCGTGGGTCAATATCAAAGTGGAGGAATAATTTTCACCAAAAAGAGAAAGAGAAGAACTTGTGAACTACTCTTACATGATGGGCATGCATGCAAAAGACACAATCATTAATCCTGAGGACGCAAGTGTCTGGCACATAATTACAGGATAAATGACACTGGTGTCAGTGTTTATGCATGTTTAAAGCCCAGAGAACAATATCTATCAGGAAAACATAATGAATGTGTCTTGTTACCCCATTAGCTAAGACAAGAAAGATCCAGCTGGCTGCTTTTCTTACTTACACATCAACATGCGTTTATGCTTGCTTTATCTGCCCCTCCCAAAGCAAAAAAGAAAAAAGAATGTCTGTACTGGTGTTTTTTTTCGGACGTCAGGATGAGATGGTAGATTGATTGGTGTCGTAGCCCTGCAGTTTTTTACTGCATGTACAAACCATAATGACTTTAATAGACACTGAGATTTGCCTTTTTTTTCTAATCAAGCTTGCCGCACAACGGGAAAAAAACAGCTTTCTTACTCGACAACTTGATACACACGTGCGCTATCTGGGTTTATGATGCTTGTAAAAAATTAAAGACTGACGAAAAAGTCTGTAATGAAAGTGGATTGGGTGAATTTGAAAATGGACCTCGTGATTGATGGATGAAGCTATAAATAAGAGAGGCGTCTGTCAGGGACGCGGTGTGTCGTCTTAATTTGGATGAGCTAAAGATTTGGTAAAAAGGTGGATTTTTAAAAATGGATCAGGTTCCTCTGGAGCAAATTAAATCCGCACAGAGAAATGTCTTATTTTGGGCAGACAAATCCATGTCTGAAGCCTTAATGTCTAAATAGGGGCTCTCAGCAGACAGAAAATAGGCAAACTTGTTTGGAGAATGGGGAATATATATACATATTTTTTTTTTATATGGGCATACTGCAAGCATCAGGTCATAGCCAACACTAATACAATATCCATCCATCTTTTTCCGCTCATCTGGGACCGGGTTGCAGGGGCAACAGTCTAAGCAAAGAAGCCCAGACTTCCCTCTCCCCGGCCACTTCCTCCATCATCTCTGGGGAGACCTCAAGTGTTTGACCAATGGTGTTTACACTGGACAAACAAAGGGGGACTTATTCTTATTTTTTTGCTACTGTTTACTAGCACATGTTCGGTACTCACAGGTGGAAGAGACTTGGTGCCAAATGTCAAACTGTAAATCTCACAAATGTTGCTGTGGGCTTCTTTTTTCCCAGCTCGATTGTGCTATATAAAAGACTTAGTGTTTTATAATTCCTGGTGGGGAAAATGAATAAATTCACCTCCATGATCAATTTTCAATTGGTCGGTACATCTGTTGGGATGTCATCTATTCGTCTCTACAAAATCAGTGTCCTTCAATATTCATAGTTAAGTCTGTTATTCAATGACCTGTGCGTAGAGCCTGAGTATGGTTGCATAAACCTGTGTAGCCATGTGTTAAAGCAAGAGTTTGAACACGGTACCCCGAAATGCACTTTTAACCCAAGAGGACTATCGCAGGGTGAATTTCACCTGAGCAACAGTATTCACATGATGTTCAACATGTGGCATTTTTCTAAGTGTCATTGGTCCCTGGATAAGTAGGAATAGGTGGACCAAAGGCCAAGTCTCCAGTATCATTACCATTTTTTTAAAGACATTTTTTGTTCTTAAATTCCTAATTTTTCAGCTATTTTTTAGCATATTTTTAGGATCTTCCTATGTTTATACTTTCCATTTGTGGCGTAGGACACCATGCGACGCCATCACCTGTACGTCGTAGGTGCATTCATTTTAGATTAGCCTTACCACATGCTCGGTCCATTTTCAATGACGTCCCTTAAGGTGGTTGTGCAAACATCAAAGGAATTGAAAGACACACCTGCGATCCCTTTAATATTTGGTTGCTCCTCTCTACGACCTTCCACGGCACCTGTACGGGTCAGCTCCTGTACAGGTGTGTGTAGCTAAGGCTCTATAGAAATAGAATTATAGAACCACGAGCACAAATGAACAGCTTTTTAAACTCTATTGACCATAGACTGCCAACTTCTAGATAGTATTGCAACTGTAATTTATGAACCCCTGCACAGGTAAACTTCCATAATTGTGCTTATATTTGTATCTTTTCTTTATGTATCTTTCTTTTTGTTTTAAATGATTGATGTATTCATTTGTTAAAAGGGGCAGACAAAATAAGTTTTTCTTCTTTGTGTCCCCTTTTTTTTTTTTCTTTTTCCATCATGTTTGAGTTTACAACTCAAGTTTATATTGTGTGTTTTTCAAAATAATGAATAAAAAGGAAAATAATAAAAAAAATTAAACTCACTAACTCTTAATAATAATTAGACTTACACAAACAGCATTAGACAATTTAATGCAATTCAGAGAGAGAAAAAAATAGCATTCATCTCTGCCTCCAAAGTAGCTGTGACTGAAATTTTCCAGGAAAAGTCTCAGGTTTGTGTATTTTTTATGAGCTCAGGGAGGATTTTTAAGGCTTTTAGACCCCACGACTACTCAACAGTGCAGTTATTCTCGACATCCTCGACATATTTCTGCACTTTGCATTGCATCGTCACATGAAGGATCAATGTATAGAGAAGATATAAACACAGAAAGATTTTAAATTGAAGTGATTAATATATTACAGTCTCAATGAACATTGCATAAGTCTAATATGTTTAATAATCCATGTGCCCTGCAGGCAGCCTTGGCAACACACACTCATATGAAACGCTCATATGACTAAGAATAGCTGCTTCTGCTATTACATAATGTTTTTGCAAGAAAGGCAAAGCTGACAATCACCTATTATCCATCTAACAGACATTCCTGTGTGCTTCAAAAACGTATAGTTTATTTTTCACGACTATTCATATGTGCTGTTTTTACCCTATTTTTTATCTTTGAAAGAACAAAAATAACACAAAAAATGATTTTAAAAAGGTGTGATTGTGTCTTCTATAAAAATGAAGTAATTTCAGTCATCGTTAAATAACAAATGTGTTTTCTTATAAATAAAAACGAAAATTAAATCATTCTGGAAAATGAAAGTGACTCATAATTTCCATGTTATTGCTATTATATGCAAACAGTTTCATTAGATATAGAATTATTCATCTTTTTGCTATATTTTTTATATTTTTCTTAATTTCTTAGAATCATGAAAGAAAAGCTGTTCTTGAATGGACTATTGAATTCTCTTTTCTTTTCCTTTATCTGGGATCACGAACAAGTTTCAGCCAAGGTTCAGCTGTTAAGAGAATTTTCCGTACATTAAAAACGACAATATAAAAACACCAGAGAACTAAAAACATCCAGAGCCATCACAATGGAGTCTGAAGATGCAAACCTCCTCTGTCGGCCCTACACTCGCAACACTTTGTCAACTGCCCCACCATTAAAAATGAAATGTTGGATTTATTCCATGTGAATTCTAAAGATCTGCGCAAAGCAGATTGCAGCGTGGTACCTGTCACTTCCACCTACTTAGCCATTGCTCAGTGACAAGTTGAGCAAAGAAGGTGCTTTGACTCTACAAACCGGGATGCTCTCTCTGTGCAACATATGGCTGCCATCAATGCCAAAACTGAGAATACCACTGAATATTTTAACTGCAGATCACCAAAACCATCACGACAGAAAAGAATTCCATTTGCAAAAGCGTCCAGTGGTGTAAACATTAGAGAAAGGGACTTGAGAGTGAGAGAAAGCATGCTCCAGAGAAAAATAAAAAAATGTGCATGTAGAGGATAGAAGAAGAATAATATTAAGAGATTATTAATGTGAACTGCAGTAATGATATTCTTTTTGGTAGTATTATTTGTTTGGTGGTAGAAATTCTTGCTCTTTTTTTTGTTCTGACATCTTTCTATCTATCTATGTATATATATATATATATATGTACAGTATATATACAGTGTTATTTTGCATATTCACATATCTTTATCCGCGGTAACACGTATTTGCAGATTCTTTCCATTCATGTGACTCTTCCGGTTTGTCACAAAAATGTATAAAACTCAAGGCACTTGTATGAAACTTTTGTGCCTTGAGGAGGTGCTAAGGTGTATCTCCGCTCCCAGAGGGTAGTGAGCATTGAGGAAAAAACACAGTAAAGTATTTTTGATGACTTAGGATCGCCATGCCTTGGCCGCGGGGGTGAGATGGGGTGGTGTTTATACTGTAAAAATAAAAAATAAATCCATGACATTTACAGACAAACCAAAGAGGCATCCAGTTTTGATCCTAACCCAAACTGAAATTAATGATTCATTATGCTCTGAAGAGTCGAGCAACAATCTGCTCTTGTGACTGAAAGGTTGCAGATCTTTTTAATGTGCTCTTTGTAAAAAAAAAAAAAAACTGTTATGAAAGGATGTCACTGTAAATTTTGATCAAGCAAATGGAGATCTGTTAGTCGGAGCCTATTTTAAATTTTTTTTGCTCTTTTTAAGTCATTCATTAATTTTATTTTATTATTTTTTGACAATCCAAGAACATCAGAAGTTGGTGAGAAAGTAAATGATATTCATTCAGAAGATGAGCATGATAAAAAAACGAATTACCTTTTCCCAGCATCGCACCTCTAAAGCCAGGGAGCTTTACAGAGCAAGTATCAGATATGTGGAGACTCCACAGAGTCAACACTCACTCACTATGGAAACTGCAGAGAGATTAAGAAAACAAAGGACAGATATAATGTACACAGAAGTAGATGTGAATAATCCACCCTTAATAACCATCTTTTGGTTTTGATCAAATATTTGAATTTAATGAAACATCAGAAAATGATTCTAACTATTGTATGAATTTCTACCGCAGCTATCAAATACAGCATGTGTACCAGCATCACAGCCTCTGTTGACGCTCCAAGATTTTGAAGATGATAGGTTAAAGTAATGCATGGGAGCACTCTGTGTTTGAAGCAGCTGACACCAAACTGACAAATGGTGCACAAAAGCCAATATCCAAGCTTTGCTTTTGGGCTTTTCAGGCAACTAGAGTTAATATATATATATATATATATATATATATATATATATATATATATATATATAAAAGACCAGCATCCAAAATCAGGGAGATGTTCACATTTCAACATTTATTATCATTTTTATTTTATAATCAAAGACTAAAACTAATTAGTACAACATATTAACGTTAAAGTGCTTGTTGTAAAAATAATGCTTAAAAAATATGTACTTGTTAGTTGCCAAAAAAAAAAAAAAATACATTTGTCTAGGAAACATTTACATCTTTACACTACGCACCATGATTGTCCATGATAAAATATCTGTTCCATGCAAACTTAAGGACTTTTAGTTAAGAAATACATGAAATGTTTGAAAACCACAAAGAAAACCACAGGAAATGCCAACAGATTCATTTACTTTTGACAATATGACCACATGATGAGATGGAATCACAGCACAGTACTATACACTGGTGCTAAAACAAATGGAGAAATGGATTTCCACAACGATAATGCCAATATTAAGACTGGGGATGGGGGGGACTTGAGAAGCACAATGGGAGGATCTAGAAACATCAAAGCTCCCTATGACTGGAACAACCTTCATTTATATTCCATTTCATCTTTTTCATTGTTAAAGAAAGTTCTTTTAACACATTTCAAACACACTTGCGTTAGTTTTTAAATCCAATATTTTGTCAGTTGCGCCATGTCTTTATTTCTGTTTTTTTTTTTCTTTTTTAGTTCAGCACTTTTTCTCAAATTTGTTTATTTAAACTTCCTAAAATGTTGTTTTAGGCAGGTAGGGGTGGATACTGAGATCCAGTGCGTGCATGTGTGTGTATGCGTGTACAGATCGTACAGATCAGTTTGGTTTCATTTGTGCTTATGGTTTCTTGAGATGGAGGACCCTCTTGAAGATGAGATGTTCCATCTTTAGGGGTCAATCCTCCCATAAATAAAATAAATAAAGATCCATGTCAGCTGGGATATAGCTGGTTCTAAAGTCATAGCAGAAATATTAGAACAGACGATGATTGGATTTAGGGTGACTATTCAAAAAGGAGATAATAACAATTTGTGATTAACAACACAGAACTTTTGATCAGCTGGGAACTCTTTGCTGGCATGCAGCAGGTGGACTACCTGTGGTCCCAAGAAAAAGGACAGTCATATATACAACAGTTATTACATGGTATCGGATGATATTGTCAAAAAAAAAAAAGCCCTTCATATATATTTTTTACAATATAATGTCCTAATTTCTACTGTTGTCACTTCATTTAAGTATTAATCAATAATAACAAAGAGGTTTAACAGCTACAATAGGACTTGAGGTCAGTAGGCTTGACTTGGCGATGATTCTGCTGACTCCTAACTGCGCTGCAGCATGGCGAAGCCTTTTTTTTTTTTTTTACTGAACTCGCTCCCTCCCCTTGCTAATCTATCTATCTCGCACAGACAAGACAGACCCAGTGGATGTATCACTTTCCAATCATCCTTCCGTGCTAACCTCAGTCAGAAAACGAGAGGAAAGAATAGAAAAAGTGTTGAAGAGAGAAATAGGTATTGATTTGATCAGATATACTGCTGTGAGCAAGTTTGGTCATGCACGCCGCCTTAACACCCTGAAATGGAAGGAAGAGAGGAGAGGCAGTGTGGGCGGACTGTTAGACAGTAACGGCAATGAAAAGGGGACGCAGATCTTATGACTGCAGCAGGCAGCGGGAAGACGTTGCAGAAAAGACAGATGCTGTGCAAAGGGAAAACGTTTTACACCCATTTGTTCTCATTTATACTGAGAACAAGTCAAACTGTGAAACTTTAAGCCACACAGTGAATAATGGTAACCTTAAACTGTACGTGGGTGCAAATACGATTACCTACGGTTTTTCTTTGCTTGGAACAAGCGCAGATTTCCCGGGGGTTTGTTTTACAGAATGGCAGTCTCATTGTGTTTCTGGTTCTGCCTAATAAGCTTCCAGCCAGCCCGGTCTGACAGTAAAATGTAAATTAAACACAGATACAAATGGGTGTTCAATGAGCAAATAAACAGGTGTATTGTGTTAAGTTGCTACTGAGAGTTTGTGTGGTTAAGATGATGTATTTGCATTCAAGTAGACATTTTAGTGGCATCAAAAACAGAAAAAAGTATCTCTTCCTAGCTTTTATTGGCAAGACTAAGTCTGGAAGAATGTTATAACATTTCTAAACTCAAATTTTAGATACAAGTATATCTTTTTTCACATTTTCTATTTGTTTTTTCATGACAATTTTGTCCTTATCTTTAAAAAAAAACAATCCTTCAGCTTAAAACCCTTTAACGTGAGCGGTTTAAGTCGTGCTCACGTTCTCTGTAACTCTTCAACCCTTTGACATAATTAACATAATTCCAACAGATTCTAAAGTGGGGAAAAAAAACAGCCTTGAACTAATATACAGCTGTTATTATACATAACTGTTGATAAACTCTGATTTATAACACTGCATAGCAGGTAGGTGCTTATACTATTCATTCTTTAACATTCGTAGAGTTGCATAGCGGTGTAAAGGCAACATTAAGAGCTGCTTTTCTTCGCATCAGAATCAGCTCATCACTGAAACGGTCATAGATTTACAGTATCTAAAAAGGGTGTTATTTGGATATATATCACGGTCCAGTTGAATTTAACGCTGATGATCCACAGTGATAATGGACACCTAAAAAATAAGTTCCGGTCACCTAGGCCTTATGTTCTATATCACTGCGCAGGCTTCTTTGAAACACATTTTTCTTCATCTTCTAAGCAAAAACAAGCGGTAAGAGGTGAACTTTTTCTCTGAACTGACACTTTGTTTAACCTATTTTGACAATTAGTATGAATCACTTTTCTTTGCCAGTGGAGGTCAGTGTTGGCTCAGCAGCGTGTTGTCATGTTACTGTGACAACACGCCGCACCACGCATCAAATAGTCTCCTTTTTGTGAAAAAGCGATCCAAATTAAAACGTTAACAAGAATAAAGAACTACAAATCAACTGAATATTTGTTACCTTTGTAAGTGACTGCTTTGAGTTGGACAGGCATTAATTTCTGATAATGCACACTTTGTCAGGCATTATCCCTTACATTTCTGGCAACATCTCCAGAGCAAAATCAGCATCTAAGGCAGAGGTTTATACGTCATAGAAAAATAACAAGTTTGTATTAAAAAAAAAAAATCCAATTATAGCACTTTAAAAAATACCAAACTGCTGAAACTGGAGACAATTGCATCATTAGACTGAAAAAATATCACAAGTGAAACCGACCGACTAGTATGAACTAGACCGCATCATTGTGGTAGTGACACATTGTGATTGATGCAATGTCCAATTACTATGAAACGTAAACTGGGTATTTTGCAAATGTGGTTAAACCCTCTGTCTGTTCCCCTAACTGATCTGTTTAAAACTGTTTCAGAAACAGTGAAGGATTTTCTCCTCAAGAGAAAAAAGTGCTTCCAAATTTTCTTTAAAAAATACCAATTTGCCTTTACTCAGTGGGCTGAAACAGCAGGTCAAACAAAAGCGCAGTCATCTCAATAGGATGTTGGTAGCAAGGCTGCATGAGTTCTCCGTCATAGTCAAAATATATTAACCTAGATATTCAAACCACATTTGTGGGGAATGTGATGATTTTCCCAACAGACAGGAGCCTGGACACCAGCAGCAAGCCAAAAGACAAGATCATTTCTAACAAACACCCTGAATATTAAGTAAAACAGTAGAAGATGTCACAGATTTCTTTTATTATCTCTTGTGGCCTAGTATTTAAAAAGAAAACTGGTTCAAGAACTGTTGAATTTTGCAGATGTAGACAGTCAAGGATCCCTGATAACAACTTTCATTCCTTCTACATCGAACGGGAAGACAATTTTCACCCTAAAGAGGTTCCGCCCAATTGGAAAAAGGGTGTGGCTTTACAAGAAACAAATGGACCAAATCTCACTTTATGAAAATGTCACTAACTGTACCGAGACTTCAAATGTCAGTAATTATCCCCTGGTTTTTATCAGCGACAGCAGTGATGGCAAATCTATGAAATTGAAATATTGTAATAACCTGTATTTACCCTTTAGGTAAAGCATCTAAAACATATCGTGTGTGTGTTGGGGTGGCATGTGCGTCGGAAATGTCTCCCCCACTGGCAGTTTGAAAGCCGTATCACTCGTTATAATTGCTGCTTCCTCTCATCTCAGTCAGGGGTCAGTGCTCGTGGCCTCGTTTTCCTCATGTCACCCTCCAGCTCTGACAATGACTCACTCTCGGGACAGCCTTGGGCATGTACAGCACGCCCACAATGGCACATGTACACCACATGTTTAATCCTGTCTCTCTTTGAAGCTGCATAATCGTGAGAGAAGAAAAAAAAAAAAGTCTGCAGTCGTCACTGAACAGCCAAGCATAAATGATCACAATAACTGGTTATTTAATGAGGCAGTGCCTGTGGGCTCTATCCAAACCTTATATCTTTATTTCTGACAGAATGAAAATATCCTGTAGGTTTATTTATTTACAGGTTCATCTTCCATAAAGAAGTCTTTATCAGAGTTTTAACTAGTAAATTCCTCATATTAAACAACCAATTAAAATCTAAAAGCAACACAAAGCAGTGCAACAACTTAGGTAGTAAATTCAGAAGCAAGTGACCATCAGCTACATTCTCATAAAACCTTGAGCCCTATTGGTTTTAACCTACTTTCACAACTCGTTTTAAATCACCATCAGCTATGATAAATACTGATAATCATAAGTGCCATCACATCTGTCAAGAGGTATTATATGATTCTGCCAGAGCCTCAATAAAGGATATTATACTGGACTGGGTGGTATGCGGTCGCAGAAGCTGTAAATAAAGCAATAAAAGCAAGAAAGGTGAAGCCTCATTGATTAGCACCTTGTTCTATTTTAAAGAAATAAAGATAAATGTTGTGTCTAGTTCAATTTACAATGTCAACAAATATTGCAGATTGAAACAAGGTGTACTCTTTAATCAGGTCCAATGAGAGCTGTTAAAGTTGTAGTCACAGCAGTCCTAATACAGCTGTCTCCCAGTGAAAAATGGGAAAATCCTCACAGGTGGCCCAACGAAATATCTATGTCGTAGACCACTGGAGAAAAATTGATAATCCACTATTTTCACTATACACAGGTCATAGCGAACACTTTAACACAATGCGTGGGTAAGTAAAGGTGGAGTAGGTTATCTCAACCTCCACAATCCTGAGGAGAGAGCAAGGAAGCCCATTTGTGCTGTTCCTGTCATGAGTGGACGCTCTTTAGCCGTTCCTTGTATTTAGACATCAGGAAACTAGGCAACCAGTGCGTAGTTTGTGTTACATATTACCTGTACAATCTGTATGGATGCAATCACTTCAGGAAACAGTATATATCCATTACTAGAGTGCATCATGGTACCATACGACACCTTTATAAGTGCAAGCAACTTACTTTTGCTCTACAAATACTTCACGATACACGTTCCATTTTCTTGACAGTCCTTGAGGTAGCCATGTGAGCCACAGGGAACTACAAGACACACCTCCACTCCCTTCAAGATGCAGCCACTATTCTCTAAGACCCTCAACGGGTCAACCCAAAAACTTGCAACACCCATACTGACAACCTCCAGATGGATGTAACTAAAACATTAGGTAATATGTGCACGCCCTGTCTGTGCTGCATTAAAGTGCAGTACGTATGGAGCCAGATCGTGCACCTTACTAATGATAGAGTCTGTCGTAAAGGCATTGTGCGACAGCATTACCCATGTGTGATATGCAACTGACATTCTTCTTATAAATACTTCACAATGCACTTGCCACACACATGGCAATAGCTGCGTCTCCATTACACAAACAAGCAAAACTTTATTAAAATTCTAAAAATGTATAAAAGAAAAACACAATTTCACAATTACAGTTTCCTTAAAATCATTATCCGAATAATCACAAACCAACTCGTCCAATGTCTTTCAAGGACACGGTGATGGATGTGAACAATACTGTGATTTACAGCAGATACATTCCAATTTCTGCCACAGAAGCACCCATCATCATCATCTATCAAAGGAGATGTTGGCGTCTTATTCAGCTACATGGGGGCGGCTACAAATGAAGCAATTTCGGGAAATGGTGGTTGGTGATTTTAGAAAGAAGCTGTGGATCCAACAATTCCACAAGACACGTTCACCTTTTGATGAACTGTGACACTGTGGGACCTCTTGCGGTGCAGTCACTGTTGGTCACGTGACTTAGAAAAAAGTGTTCTGCTTAATATGTCAATCATTCAAGCACAAAAACTGTTTTTCGATAAATGTGAGTTTTTTCTAAATCTATGTGTTTCCATTCTGTCTCATCCAATTTGTGCAATTTTATTATTAATGGAAATGCACCTACTTATTATGCCCATTTAGGGGCATGCGGTAGCTCCTCTCTACAGCCGTCCATTGCACCTGACAACCCAAAACCTCCCAGAACCCATACTGATGACCCCCTCATATGTGTCCAGAACAAGAGTTCTATTCAAACTCAAAAATATGTGGATTTAAGAAAAACAAAAGCAAAAAAAGCACATCTCTATCTATTACTTTTCCTGTTTCCCCCAGTGTTTGAAGGAGATTGGCAGCATGTAATTTCACTCCGAGACAGTCTGTTTGGAGAAGACTTTCATGGAGGGAATAATTCCTTTAAGCTTGTAGGGCGTTGTTCCATGTGGAGAACCTTTCCAAATCTCCCGGGTCTCAAGTGTGCTAGTTTTAGGATCAGCAGCTAAATTGGGTCCAGGAGAAAGGTGCTGATGGTGTTGAGACAGGAGATTGGGCTGCCATGATACTAGAAGCAAGACGAGAATTAAAATGCTGTCAGAGCCAAAGAAGGGGGGAAAGAAGTGCCGTGAACGACACCGGGGATTCTCTTTGTCACAGGAGAACATATTGAAGGAATAATAAGGTATTAGCGGATTATTTAGTGTTTCCATGCATTGAATGTCTGCTAAAATTTCTGCATCAAAGACAAACGTATGCTGGAAATCATACTGGCTGTCTTTCTACTGTATATTGGGGATGTTGACTGTTATGCATTCTTTTTAAATTTTATGCAATTCCTTTTTGCTCCATAGTACCATTAAGAAATCATATCCATTGACTTTCCAAGAACATTTTCATTATAAAAAAAATAAAAACGTTATGAATGGTGCACGGCTTCAGCAGAATGGTAATAAAAGTGTTCATTTCAAAAGAGCAACGACAAAAAGCTGAGAAGAAATGCTCAGAATCTTCCATCAGATATGTCGAGCAAATCCCACCGTGGGACCTTTATTTATTCAGACTGTAAAAACACAATCAATGAGACATTTCGCTCCGCCCGTACCGGAAGCAGCGAAAATGTGTTTCTGGAAAAGATGGAAAACCCACATAGAGGATGACACTTTAAAGAACAGTACCACAAAGACACAGGTGGAACATGTGAAGCAATAGATAGTGCAAATAATACTGTAGGATATTAATAGAAAAATTATGTCAATTTTATTTTGAATCATTTCTGACTGTCCATTTTTTGTATCTTTGCTATCCTTTTCATGTAATGATGGATTACAATGTTTGATTTTACCTATTATCTTTTCCTCAGTTCATATTAAATAATAATGTCACCATAAAAGTTTGGGGTCTGTAGCTCCTCCATTGTGGCGCTTTGGCTTTGAAGAAAAACGTTAATGATTTTACTAATCAAATGGTTTGTAATTTTGGTTAGCTTATCAAGTTTACTTGTGGTTTGTTGCTATTCTGAGGAAAAGTTCGTCAATTGTTACATTTAAAAATTGGATTCTACACCAGTGTTGTCAGGCTTATAATGAATAGCTAAATGAGAAAAAGTAGAAATACACACCAAAATCATAATTAAAGAAAACATTATGTTTTGCATTATTTAATTTTCAATTCAACCAAATCTGCTGCAGCAGGAGGATCTTATTTGACACAGGATGTATTTTATTTTGAAAGGAATATTCATGTGCTTCTGTAAAAAGGAACATCAAAATGTAATGTGTTTTATATTATATTATATATATTAACACAGTCGTTTTTAAATTATCACAAGAATGTGAGAACTATACTAAAGCAAAACAAAATAACAACTAAATTCCAGACAAAATGTCACATGGACAGCAACTCTTAGAAGAGACATTTCTGGTAGCCGAGGTTCCAAAAAGTTAAAAACAAATGTTCTAAATCTACAGTTTTTCGTGTGATTTAATGTTGTGATTATTGGGAGATAATGGCTGGCAAATTAATAAACTAAAAATAAATAAATACATAAATTGCAATTAATTGCGATAACTTTTCCAGGTTTGAGATTAATTAGTTAAATTCTTTTAATCGATTTCTGGCCCTAAGATATATATATATATATATATATATATTCAAAATAACATCTATTTATTAGCTGGACACAGAAACACAATCTGAAGGATGCTCTTAGTCAAAGTAAGCATGTTTCAAGCCGTCAGGTCAAGAAGAGGACTCACTATCTTTGCCTTTTCCGGTCTTTTAAGCCAAATCCCAAAGATTTTTCACTCCGTCTCCTTTGCCATGTCCTCAAGGGCCTTCTTGAGCCCAGAGCCTGTGATCCTGTTGATCCTGTGGAGACTTCCACTGGATTAACAGGATTCTCAATGGCAACACTTGATGTAGTAACACTCAGTAAGGAGCTCCTGCTTTTACATTTAAAACAACCTTGTGGTGGAGGCCTTTGGGAATCAAAGCAAATATTGTTGTGGTTGACGGCGAGTGGAGAAGGGCAGCGCGTTAGCGTGCCGTTCATGATGTTCTTTAATTTCAGAAATTGTGATTGTGAACATTACTGCAGTTATACTGTCAGCTGATCAAATACTTGTAAAGCTGAAGGATGTCACAGTGATACCTCAATCTCACTTTAGGTTGGTTATAAAGTATTTACAGAACATGGATTAATTATGTTTTAGGCCTTATTTCATCTTTGACACTAAGATAAACATGAGGACACTTAGATACTTTTTTATAAGCAGCTTTATTACTTTTTCATTTCATTTTTTTTATATTTAATTAGAATTTGTTTTAATAATTCATTAAAAACAATGATAAATTTAGATGACTATTTTTATTTATTCAATGCTTAATATAAGTTCAATTAAGAACTATTTAGTTTTGTTTCTCAATAGACACAATGGGCAGTGGGCGTGTCATTTGTTTGTGCGGTGTGATTGGGTGCAAATGCTTTAAAGAGTACAGCGCAGCATAAACATGTAAACACCTAAGAGTGACGCAGTCCTTGGACCGTCCTGTATGCTATGTTATCGTCTATCCTTCTACATTACAGTAAAATTGTGGACGTGTGCAAAGAAGGACCTCGCACCTACAAATAATTTGAATTTGAACTAAATTCATACAAATGGAGTCAACTTATTTAAGCACTGAGGGATGTCAAATGTATGTATGTTTCTATAGAAAAAAATAAAACTTTTTAGAATCCCATTTGTGCATTTCCTGCAGCCCATTATCTTCCAGAGAAAATGTAGATTTAAGGAGTGAAATGTCCAAGAACAAAAACGTTTGCTCACACAGTCGGTCTTGATTAGCTCCCATGTCATGGTCTAAAAATTGCACACAAAGAATACAAGCACATATGCACCCCTGCGATGGATGTCTCCACGGCAACTCTGAACCGTCACAGAGTGCACCTGTCAGACAGTGAGTCTACCCACAATGCCTCTGGGCTGGAATTCCACCTGTCCACAAAAGCTTCCTCCAAAAAACACAAAAACCGCACCTCTGACAAGTCAATAGACGTCACACGCATCTTTGACGCACAGCCACACACCACAATGACGGAAGAACAAACGCAACAGCGCCCACAATCACAACATCTCATTCTTGAAAGCCTGAGATTTTTTCTTAAATTTGATTTAAACAGGCAAGCTGAGAAAATTCCAAGCCTGACTTTTATTCAGAACAACAGCCCAGGGAGATGGCAAGTCTAATTTAAGTGAAGTTCCAGGTCTTACTTCTGCATAGTTGTTTTCTTTCTTTCACAGAGAATAAATGTATGAATGTCAGAAGTTGTTCAAACTCAAAGATGCCCTCCTTTAAAAGAAAAAAAGGGGAAAAAAATCTGGCTTATGTCAGAAACACCATCCCAAGGTTGAGCCATAGACGTGGAACAGAAAATTCCCAGGATGTCTACCTTCTCCAACTTGACTCAGGCTGTATTCAGATTGGGAAAGTTTGCTGGTTTAAACCCAATCGTCTTAATTTGGTCCAGATCGAGTCCTCAACCTCCCGTTTGGTCTGTATTCAGACTGCCATCAACCATGTGACTAAAGATCTCGTCAGTCATTGGCCAGGAGTTACAAATAATGGAAGTCCTACGCTCTGTAATCCTTATGGAATAGTTCACTTTTTTCAAATCTTATTTTTCACTGTTTTTTCATTGTTTCTGTATATGTCAGAATAACCATTCTTGTTCTGATGCCTTTTTTGTTTTTTAAATGTTTTTTAACATATTTTTTTCATGATATGTTTTCTGACCAGTCAGATGCCTCAATAAGAGCATGTGGTTCCCACTATTCCCCACATCCAACGTTTGACAGATTCTCCAGAGCCTGCTTTTAAATACTAGGGAAGTGGACTTCCCACATCTCACTCCTGATTGGTGAGAGTGGTTGCCATAGAAACGTTGGCTCAAACCAACTCAGGTCAATCACTGCTTACTGACGTCTGGTTCCGACATGTTCAAAAAAATAGTGACTGAATTGACCTTCCTTTGGTTAAAGCTGGAAAAAAACACTTTTCTGTGACTGACATCACACTCAGTCCAGGTTTCATATACAGTCAATGGACTTAACCTTTTTGTTACAGCTAAACATTCATGGTGGAATTCTCAGCACTGGAAAGACACTGAGGCCAGACTGAGATAACCGATTTAGTTGCAGTTCTCCCTGTGGCCTGTTGGGTTTATCGGCCATTCTGAAGTAGTATTTTCTTTTAAAAGAAGAATATTTTCTACAAACCTGCTTCAAAATCATAGAATCATGGTTAGAAATGCCAAACTTATTCTAACATTTAACTTAATGTACGCTTGAGATTTCCAGTCATTGAAAAGTTTATAGTGATTTTGGCTTTTTATCTTGTTATTTTTTAAATAGCTTCCATACTAAAACTCATATTAGTTTGACTTATATCACATTTATTGAACTCTGGTTAATACCACCTGGAGCTTCTGAATCACTGAGCGTGCACGTGATCCGAGTCACATGTGCAGATATCAGACCCCATTAAGACACACCACAAAGGAGTCCGGGCCCTTTCAGAATGCCGCAGCAGAGCACAGCCTTCCACTTGTTGGCCCGCCAACACAAAGCTTCCTCTTCTATATGGAGCAGTAATGGGGGCCGAATGGGTGTGACAGCAGGGCACTTTGCTGATGATGAGGCCAGACTGCTAAAGCAGATGAGTCTGTACCCCTCTGAACACTCAGTTAAACATTGGAACTCGCCGCCTGCCTCCGCATGAGCTCACAGGCGCAGCTGTTGTGTGTGTGTACTTTGGTAGAAATAGGGAGGTTAAGCATTTTGTATTATAGCAATCTTCTAAACGAAAGAAGAAAAGAGGAAAGTGCTGCAGTAGAAACGAAGAGAGGGAACCAAACGGGAGCTGGAAAAGGTTCAGAGGATGGGCGTGGACTGGAGGAGAAGATCGAGAGCATGTTAAAGTCCAACTCCGATCATCTTTTGATCTATTTCAAGAGTGATCCTTTTAGCCAAGATCAAAAACATGTCGTTTTCTAGGACATCATTTCTGCAGAGCGGCAGTTGCTCATTAGAAATTCTCCTTCACATCATCCAATCTTTTACACTCTCTCCTGCTAGCTTACAGCTACTCCAACACATTCTCGTCCCCAAGTCAATACCCCTTCATGCCCGTTATCTCAAATGTGCAACAAACCAAATCAACTATAAAATTACCTACATGTAGCATTTACCTACTAACCTTAACCCGGTACTGGTTTGAGTCCAGTACCGTGTCCGATTCAGGCATCTAGTTTCGATAGGGTACCGGTATGCTATGTGTCCCGGTACTAGACCAGTTTGCAGCCCGGCATTTGGGGACCCGTGGTTTTTTGGGAACAGCCAGTACGTCAAAAATGACGAGTTGCAGACACTCAGTACTGGCCCCCTAACCCATACCGGTACCCTGACCTCAACCCGGTACTGGTTAACGTCGGGTGCCACTTAAGGTCCAGTACCGCATCTGGTCCCGCATCGGATTAGGGTTAGGGTACCAGTATGCTATGATTCTCTGCACTGAACCGGTTCTGGTTCGTGGCCCGAGGGTTGGGGACCTGTGATTTAATGGGAACAGCAAGTACGTATAGAAAAGCGATAAGTTGGGGACACCCAGTACTGGCACCCTAACCTTAACTCGGTACTGGTTTGTTTCCAGTACCACATCCTGTTCTTACTGATACAGCTTCAGGTCCAATACCACATCTGGTTCGTGTCAGGTTAGGGTACCAGTACCGGGTTTGGGTAACGGGATGCGTCGTACTGGACCGGTTCTGGTATGCGGCCAGAGGTTGCGGACCCATGATATATTTGGAACAGCCATTACTTCAAAAAAATGGTGAGTTGAGGTCCCCCAGTACCGGTACCTTAACCCGGTACTGGTTTGCATCAGGTACTGCGTCCAGTACATTGTCCGGTTTGCGCCCGGTACCGCTTAAGGTACCACATCTTGTCGGGTTAGGCGAGTTGGGGACACCTAAAACATCAAAAAATGATGGAGAGGGTCCTCAACCAAACGTGAATATGTGATGACTTAGGAGTGAGAATGTGTTGGTCCCTCATGCACTCAACCTGACATTAGTGGTGAAACAAAAATGGTGAGCAATATTAGAGCTATCCAGTTGTACAGTTTTGATCCAGATGCCACAAAAACCACGACGTACATGGATTTAGTCGTCATCAAATCAAAGTGAATAAGGGCCCTTACGGCTTGCCATAGAAGCTTTTACGTCAACCCGACAATCTATTTCCAACAGCAATTTTGTGCCTGCTCCTGATTGCCAAATATTTGTGCTCCATCATCAGAAAAATCCAACAAGAATACATAAAAAACACCAAAAACCCAATTTTCATTGAAGTGGACCTTTAAGTCCGAGAAATCCTTGTGGGCCGCCCGACACTCCCCGGTAAACCTGAAGCTTTATGTGCTCCAGATCAATACAATCTGCACGCTTTTGCTTGAGCTCAGTCCCCAGGGGCCACACATTATGAAAAACATTACATAAAAAGCATATTACTGCTGAGATGCAGTCAGTCACTGAACAAAAGCCTCCACGTATAAAATGTACAGCTGGAAGCACAAATTGCACAGTCATTGACCTGCAAAATCTCCTCATTTATTTCAGCGCAAAAACATTTAATAACAGAAAAAAAAAGAAAAACAGTGTCGTACGTCAGTTTTGAATTCTGATCAATACCACTCAGCAATGCAAATCATCCTGGCAATTTAAAGGAACCCCCCCCCCCCCTTGCAACCTGTTTTCAATGCAGCTCATCAATTCCCCTTTTTCTTGCCAAAAAAGCCTAATTAATTGTGCAGTTACACAGAGTGACTCTATACGGCCCGCGGCTTTTGTTGCCAGTATTTTAGCTTCAGCCTCGCCCAAACTCAGTCATGCTTATAGAGGCGCCCCAAACCAAAGTGGCACTCAGTGCAAATATTGACACAGTCGCCCCGGGCCATGCCAAAGAAATGCCAGTGCGGTGAAAGAGGCTTCTGCGACTCCAAATGAAGCATGGCAGAGCGAGGGAAGGAACGCAGAAGGTGAAAACAATTTGCTCTCATTCATTCCAAACTCCTTTCTCTCATCCTTTCACACTTATTGTTGGTCGACTTTAGGAAGGGTGACAATGGAGATTTTAGATTTGACTAAGAATCTTAAGCCTAATTTTTTTTAACAAATCCCACTTAAAGAAAGCAATAGCAAGTTCACTGCTGCTTTGCCAGATTTTTATTTGAATAGCAGGAAAAAAAAGACAAGTCATTATGAGCTTTTTTAAATTCATTGTCTTGTTTGGATGAGCAGTAAAGCACTGTGGATGCATGTGGATGCAACATAAGGAGATGGAAGGAGGAGGAGGAGGAGAGAATATGAGAGGGGGGGTATGTTTTGCACATGTAAAGGGAGGGGAGTCAGGGCAACAATGGCCCAGCCAGGGTGCAGTGATCCAGGCAAGAGCAAGCTGTCGCCTGGGCTTTAGCCCATATTTAAACAACATGCATGTGTACACACACATTAACACTGAGCTTAAAGAGCTACTCTGATGAAAACTGGGCTTTTAACATGTTCTGAAAAACATATATTAAAAAAAAAGCTTAAAATTGCATTTGTGAGTATTCCTTTATTCAAATCTTTAATTCTGAGCAGGCGAAAAAGGCTATTTTGAAAATGAAGGTGGGACATAGCTTCATTCTGATGCACTTGAAGACTAATTCTTCTTCTACCCCTCAAACTGAAGGGGCATTTGAAGGAAAAGGGGCAATACTGAGCATGTGATAATCCAACTGATAATAATCAATATTGCTGATATCGATACAGATATTTTTTGTAAATTAAGTGGATGTGACATTAACTTCAAAATCTCAATTATTTTTTTTTCTTTTTTTTAATTTTATTTCTTCATATCCATAATAACCAAGAGTCATCCTTATATAATAACAATAATAGAAAAAAACAGCGTAACACACGAGTGAAGGGAGCATGATGAAGACCAGGTCCGATTATTTATGTTCTTTTACTAAAAACACAACATTTTCCATTTGTGTGTGAGGTTATGGATCTAGATAATTATTTATATCTTTTTAACACAACTTGTAATTTTCAAATATCAGTTTTTTAAATATTTTTTCAATAAAAAATTGTTTTCATTTCAGAAGTCAAAGAATTTCACTCTTTTATTCCTATAAACACAAAACCCCTTTGTCTAAATGAAGCCCATAGAAAGGTTAAACTAAAGTCTCCTTTTCTTCTATTATTGCAATTAGTAATCAATTTAAATTTCCCACAAATATGCAATCTGTTTTTGATCTTCCACAGTCAAGGCTTTATTTAACTGCACAAGATCTGTGGAATTTAAGCGTTAGATTAGACAAAGAGATGTGTTGGTCCTGTATTAATCATTCTTATAGCTTTTTCTGGAGTAAATATTTAATTTATTAGTATAACTTTTACAAGTGTAATTCCCCACATCTCACTGCAGTAAAGTAAAGTTTTTAATCACTAAAAGTTTTTCGGTAAGTTTTCCTTTTTAAATTACTTGGTAAACATAAAAACCGAATTAGGACAATATTTTCATTTAAATGGAAAATAGTTTATTTAAAATAAAAACTTCTTGGAATTAAATAATACGTGAAAAAATGAATGCAAAACAATCTACAAACCAAAAGAACCAAATAACTATGATATAAAAATAAATCAAAATGTTTAATGATTAAAAAAAAAAAACAACTGGTAGCAATATAAATAATGTGTAACTTCTTAGCCTTTAAATAGAACAATAAAGACAGGTTAAAAATAACTTGTCAGAAACAACTCGGCAAGTAAATAGAGTGGAAGTAGAGTGAAGTATACACGCTGCCTGCATACATGCTCTGTGAGATCTGCTGCTGAGATCTCACAGGACTAGTGAGAGATCATTCCTGATCCGATAATATCTTGAGATCGATACTATTGATATTTTAGATCGATCCGCCCAGCACTAAAGAGGTGACCAAAAATGTTTTTGTAAGGGTAGTGAAGGGACTGAATTCTGTATCCCTCCGCCAGTAGGGCAAACCGCGACGGCTCGCCCTACTGGTGGAGGGATACAGATGCGCTTTTCTTCACGTGGGTCCATTCTGAAGTCTACATTTCAATGTAAGTAATAACTTTTTGTTGTTTTAGCATAATCTTTTTAAAGCTATAAACCAATGTTGTTATGTGTTTCAAAGCGCTAGCAGCTAATGTAGCTTACAGGCTACTGTTGATGATATCATCGAGTGGGAGTAACGTCCAAATTTGAAGACACTGTCTTTTCATAACTCTCCCTTTTGGAGGGCTAAATATGGGGGTAGGGGGAAGAGTTAAGGCCCCCCTTCCACGGTCCATCACAAGGCAGACATTGTTGCTTCGTCCCCTCTGGTTCCGTTGGAAGGACCGTTTCCTTCCCCTCCGCGGACCAACAAGTATCCTCTCACCGTCTATGTTGTTAGTGTTTTATGTTTTATTTTTACCTTTGTTATTATAATTTAATAAGGTGTAAATGAAAATTATGTTTTTATTTGGTTTTATAATGTTTTTGTGTGTTTTTTATGAAAAAAAAATAGAGTTAGAATCAATTGGAAAAAAAGAAAAAAGTATGGATGTTCGGTCTTAGATCCATGAACGTCTTTGTTGCCCTCGTCGAAGTTGGTATTTGGCTCAAAACTGTACGTTGCTAACTATTTTTGTTGCACTGGTAATGTTAGGTTGGGGTTGTAAGCTAGTGGGGTGATGGGAAATGGGTACTCCGCCTCAACAGTTCTGCCCTAACTCATCTTCTGCAGAAAATAGAACAAGTTTTTTTCAAATTTTCGCTAAAATTGCCTTAAAAACCGATCAACTCCAATGGAATTTTAACAAACCGCCATTCCACTCAGTAGCACGGTTCCTCCTTCACTGCTGGGTGCACTGATGAATGATCTTCATTCAAACAGCCTAGGGATGTAGGATGATCAGAACGGTGGGAATGGTGGAGGTTAAGGTGCAGGACGTGTGTGTGAGGGAGGGATATTGAAAGAGAATCGACGGGGAGAGATTCGGTACCCCGCATTGGAGCATGACATGTGGGTGGATATTGAGGGTGTTATTAGTGTCACATTTACAGGCCTTATAAAACTGCCACTGAGCTGGGTGGTTTTAATATATCTTCAGCTGATATGTGTCACACTGTCATATGTGTTGCACCTCCAGCAGCTGCTCAGATGATGGTGCAGCGATAGTGCAGTCATCATTGCCGTCTCATTTCTCTGTTCTTTTTAACTCCCCTGCTGCGTTGCGGTTTGAACTGCCGGTTATCCGCCCTGCGATTCTGGTGTGTGGATTAAAAGAAATGAAAATATCTTGGTAAAATTAAAGCTTGTCTATTTTGTTTATGTGTGATTTCTACCAAGGAGATATCACAGCTAGTTATTATAAAAAAAATGTCTTTCAGAAATTCACACCTCTCCTAATGAAACCCAAAATTACAGCTATTTACTCCCCGCCTGGATCAGCCAGTTTATCCAGCATGTTTTTTTGAGGGTGGGGCCAGATTGAAGAGAGCGTGATCATTTAAAATGAGCCTCTTCAATGCACCTGTGCACCGTGGTTTAGGCAATCCGTTCTCAAAGAACGAGTTTTCATGAAAAAGGTTGAGAATCCTCAATTTGTCCTGGAGAATGTCCAAACTCAGCTAAATGAAGCAGAATTACTTAATTAAAAACAAGCCATTTCCCTAATTTGTATTTATTTTTAATATTTAACTGAGTCCAACTCTCCATAGTGGCTCTCTGGCTGAAGAAAAAAATTTTTTTTTTTTCTTTTTAAATTTAGATTAGTTAAGTTTATAAATGTATGACTGAGGTGCACCTCGTAATAAAGATTTTTACATCCCTGATGAGGTCTTGTTTTTTCCTCCAGAATAAACAGATTTCAAATATTGAGCAAAGAATTAGGTAAAAAGTCTGATCTTTATGAGCTTAAAGCACATATTGTCTTATTAAGTCAAGAGCTGCACTGGGCTAATCCAGTTTGGCACAAGAAGTCTTTTATTTTGAAAGGAAAACTGTCAAAATATTTTAACATGTTGAGAAAACGCTGTTTTCTCTTTATATTTCAGTTTTTATTCATGCAACAAAAGACACAAAATTCATATTTATTATTTTAAAAAAATTAATGAATGAACAACAGTGTTTAAATAAGACTCTGCAGCTCCTACTAGGTTTTGATTAGCCTAAATATCTCTTTTCTTGTTAAAAGTTGTAGACCTCTGGTCTACCTAAACCAGGGGTCTGCAACTTGTGGCTCCAGAGCCACACACGACTCTTTTGGCCCTCCATTGTGGCTCTCTGGCTAAAGAAAAATACAAAACTTTTTGTTTAAAAAAATCACCGTAAAGTAAAGTTTAAAAAGTAAAATAACACATCACTCTGCGAGCCTCCAGAGCACAGTACTCATGGTGGTTTGATAATCGAGAACTAAACATTTTGACAAATTCCAGTGTTTTAAGGGCACCTGATGGTTCAAAAATACAGTTATTTTATTTCAGATAGTACAATTTGTGAATTTCTGGATAAGAAGCACCATAAACGTTTAATTAAAATGTTTTTTTACACTACCACTAGATTTTCTCCAGCTTGATGATCCTATGTGACTCAAGAAGTCTTTTATTTTGAAAGGAAGTCTTGTGAACCTCTGTTCAAAGTTACAAACTATTTATATTTGGGGAAAAAAATATTTTCTCTTAAAGTTTGTTTTGTTTATGCAAAAAAAAGTATTTATATTTCTTATAAAAATAACATTAACATAAATACAGAGTTTTATTTTTCTAAAGGATGTGTGGTTATTTAGAAATTGACCCAAATTGCTGCTTAAGTGTTAAAGGTTGCAGACCCCTGACCTAAACCAACTTCAGTTGGAACTATTTCGTGTTGGATTTAGCTATTGTTGATAATAATATTTTAAAAAGAAATTCTGGATTTAGTTTTAGTGGTTATCACCTAACAGCGATAAGACCCTAGTTTGACCCTTGTTCTCCCATGAATTTATGGATTGTCTCAAACGTATGCTTCATAGGTTGACTGGTGTCTCTAAAATTGCCCCCTAGGTGTGTTTGATTGTGTGGCTCTGCAACAGTACCCTGCCTTTGTCCAACTGTCGTTGGGTTCGGGCTCTGAAGATGGATTTTAGTGGTTTTAGTTGGGTAATCAATCCAAACTCCTTTAAACTCCACTTTAAATGTGATAACATGCTTTCTTAATACTGCTTCAGCAGACACTCTTGTCAGAGAACACACACAGACACCATGAACGGTTAAATGAAGTTCATGTCTGCAATGGAAAGTGGTATCCGTCACAGAAACATCGTATCATTTCCTCTACAAAATAACTTGTAACTGTAACTTAACAAAATACTTGTTATACATAAAGATCTGAAGGTTTAAAGTCCTAACTTCATCACAAACACTCTCTACCGACTCAAAAAGTACCTTCAAATTAACATGTTCGCCTGTTTTCCAACATGGACGAATTAGGACCCCTAAGGTGTCCATCGCTTTGCCTGAACACATTACTATAAAAATCTATCAATCCTGGGGGAATTTACAGCACTTCATTTATCTTGAGCACATTGTGCTCTCCTAGACATGTTTAGATTTAAAGTGGGGTCATCTTGACCCCAAAAGACAGCTCACTAAACTTTTTTTTTTTTTCATAGATTTTTTATCTTCACTGCTGTCCGTGGCAGACAAAAAATACTGTTCACCTTTGTCATGGGATGGATTACACATCAATATAAAGAGTTGGGTCATCTGGACCCCAAAGAGAGCTCGAGGGTTACGTGTTTTGAAGTTGAGGATCGACAACAGGGTTCAAAATCTCCTTTCTTACTATGTTTCGCCTCTTATTCAGCTGCCTGATGATGTGAAACTTTTCAAAGATTCAAAGTCTGCTTAACTTCAAGAAGACATCATCTGGATGAATGAGAACCTCCACTGACAAATTTCTACGTGGAGAAAAAAAGAAGAAAAAATGAAAGGTTGTAGAATCCTGCTTGAATGAAAAAGGTAATAAAGAAGAGGGACCATGCACTTCCTGAATGAGGCTAAAAACAAAAGCAGCTAGAAACGCTGACACGTATCTGTTAAGTGCATTGTCACACAAGCGAGTCCCTACTCATTCAAATGTAAAACAAACCAATTCCACAACAGGAAAATACTTAAGCACCCCTCCCCCCCCTTTGAGTTCTGTGATTAGATGCTGCATCCAAGAAAATTGTATGTGGGGAATTTCCATGAATATCAACAGAGAATTTTCATCTGTTATAACAACAGACGGAGGTGTTTATTTCACCCATTTGCCAACTCCTGAAGTTGGATTTATTATCTGCCCAAGATGGCGATCACCACTGAGCTACATTGGATTATATCGTTCATCTCCTAATGTCTATGGTTACAACCAGTAGTGAAAGAGTTACATCAGTCCAGCAAGTTTAGTGACATCTCAAAAGGCGGAAAAACGGGCTTCAAAGAACCAAACAGCCACACTTCCCATCATCTACCTCCCTTCTGTTGTGAACGCTGTCCATGGTGCTGAAGCTGGCAGTCAAACTGATTATAAAGTAAGAGAGGGCATCACACCTTGATGGTGTTTTATGAAGGGCAACATCCATGTAACTCAGCGCAGGGCCACAAGCAGAAAGTGTAAAATGTGAAACCCTTGAGCGGGTTTATTAGTCATGGCGTAAACATGGAAGAGGTCATGTTTTCAAAACTAAGAGCAGCTGAGTGAGGACAAGTGCTATGATTTATGAGGGAATGTGAGGCATAGGAAAATTGAAAGCAGTTTGATATAATCTAAGATTCTCGAGCACATATAGAGTTGTTTGTGGCCAAGTGAACTGTTTAAAGCTCTTAGACGACGGGTATTAACTCAGAAGTGATGGAAAACATGGTGAAGTACAAAAACGTTATCAAGAAAGATGGTAAAAATGGTGGAAAGATTTTATGCTTATAAATGGTTTAGATGATGAAAGTAAAAAGATTCTATTATCCGCGCATGTGTGAAGTTCTGAGTTTGTTTGCTTGTTTTTAAGGAACTGTTTTGCTTTATAAATCTGTTAAAACAAAGTTTGCACCCTGGTGGGATTTTTTTTTTTTTATCAGCTAAATTTTCATCTTATCCCAGATAAATTGGCCAAATATCAATTCATCATTTTGGAAAATACCAATGCCAAACAGAAAAAGTGACACTGGCAGCCAAACTAAAAGCAGAGAAATGTGTTTTTGGACTTCATCTGTTATATCTCCTGAGGTTGAGAACATATTTTTACATTTATTCTGTGTTATTGGTTATGAAAAAAAGGATTGAAATGCCAAATACTTAAATGTTTTAGCTTTTTGCTCCAGTAGGACTTCTTTTATGGTTAGATTTTTATTTGATGTTTTAAGTATGAACTTGCCGTTTTCTTTGCTACTACTTCATCAAAATTCATGGTCGATTTCTGGTTTTGACTAAAAATTACAGCAAAACTTTAAGTTTACTTTGTTGCCTAATTGGAAATACTTCTTAAAAAAAGAAAAAAAAACTAAATCTATTTGCTTTAGAAAAATGTTCATTTCTGAGGACAAGAATCTTTATATTTTGTACCAAACCCCTGCTCTTTGGCCCCTCAATGTGAGTGGAGTTTGTCAAAAGTCAGAAGAAAACCAGGATTTTCCCATTTCAAAGATAAGGTAAAAACAATGTGTGTGTCACTACGTACACACATCCACCACACTTGTGTGAGTGTGAAACAGAGGTGCATTGTGTCTCTGCAAAGACACAAATGGTATTTGATCTTTCAGACTCTTTTTAGTTTCTACTTTGACTGACGGGTCAAGTTGACCCAAACAGTAGCTTTGTAACATAAAGGGGTGTGTGTAGGTGTGTATGTGTGAGCACGTGCACACATCTTCCCACACCTGTATGACTGTGGAACTGAGTTGTAGTTTGCCTCATATGCAAAAAAAAAAAAAAAAAAAAAAAACCAGTTTTTAATATTTGACTCTTTACTTTTTATTTTGACTACTGGGTCAAATTGACCCAAACAGGAGCTTTGTAACATACATGTGCTTGTGAGCACATGCACACATCCTCCCACATCTGTCTGGGTGTGAAACAGATTTGTCTCACAGTTGCAAAGACAGAAATAGTATTTGATCTTTGACTCTTTGGCCTCTATTTTGAGTGGTGGGTTAAATTGACCCGGACAGCAGTATGTGCACAGATCCTTCAATATCTGTATGAATATGACACAAAGGTGAGTCCCATAGTTGCAAAGACACAAAAAGTTTTTGTTTTGTGATTCTTTAGCTTCTTTTTTGACTAGTGGGTCAAATTGACCCAAACAGTAGCTTTGTAACAAATACAGGTGTGTCAGCATGTGCATACATCCTCCCACATTTGCATGAGTGTGAAACAGAGGGGTGTGTCTTATTGGTTTAAAGACACATAGCATTTGGTCTTAGACTCTTTAGCCTATATTTTAACTATATCGGGTCAAATTGACCCACACAGTAGCTTTGAAACATATACATGTGTGAGTGAGCATATGAACACATCCTTCCACACCTGTATGAGTGTGAAACTGAGCTGTGTTTTGTATCATATGCAAAAACACAAACAGTTTTTGATCTATTTAGCTTCTATTTTGACTGTGGGGTCAAACTGACCCAAACAGCAGCTTAGCAACATATACATTTGGTGTGAGCATGTGCATACATCCTTCCACACCTATATGAGTATGAGACAAAGGTGTGTTGTGTTTCATAGTTGCAAGGATACAAATAATGTTCTCTTTGGGTGATCTTTTACTTCTTAGCTTCTATTTTATCTGGTGGGTAAAATTGACCCGAACAGTAGCTTTTTAAGATAAACATGTGTGTGTGAGGGGGGTGGGGGGGTTAGATGTGGGTAATTAACGGAACCACTCTATGTTGATTACATGATTTGACTTAATAAGCCAAGCAGGAGAAGTCTGTGGAAAAAAAGAAAATGGTGGGTCAATGTGACCCAGAACATAACAGGGAGGTTGCAGAGGGTCTACTCACAGATGACCAAGGAAAACTCAGTAATCCATTCTTAAATCATGCTGTGGAGTGTCCAGCATAAGTTCATAACATATTTGTTGGTTATTGAATACATTTTGTGGCTATTTTTTTCAGTCTTCATTTATATTTCAAGATTTGCAGATTTTGCTTCATCAAATGAGAGGACGCAGCTTGACCGTCAAATGTTGATGGGCTCGATGCGTCCTTGGACACTTGGAAGTCTTTTTTATAACACTACAAGAACCGAATAAAACGATAGATTGAAAGCATGACCACGATCCAGGTCTCCGACACGCCGCTCTGAAGGAAAAGCGCACGCACTGTGACGCTCAACAGATGGGTGGAGGAGACGGGGAGAGCGACCGCCTGGAGGCTCCTTCCCCTCACCCCCGTCATCCCCGCTCATCTTTGCGGGTGCCACCTGCTTGCTGCGAGGGGCAGCTCCTCGTGTCTGGCTCCACGCATCACACTGTAAATAACACGGGATGAGATTGGGTTACAGCAACAGGAGGCGGCACTGCGGCAGACGCATGAAGCGCCTCGCCACGGATCCACACGGGAGCGCGATCAGGTAGCTTTCAAAGCCCTTTCTGTTGCGTGGTGAGGTGCCAGGACGGATGTTAGTCAAGAACACCCCCCCCCCCCCTCCTCCTCCTCCTCATCTCCCGCACGGTGCATTCTGGCTCTTTAACATTCATGGGGGGAGAAGGCACCCACTCTCCACTCGCCCTGGCGCGCAGAGCAGCCTCGGCCCCTCTGAACCCGGAGCTGTAATCAGGCCACGCAGGAGACGTCCTCCTGCCAACAAGCGTTTCCCGTCATTAGCGGCGGGGGTCCGAGGATGGCACCGCGCGCACACTCACGCTGAAGGAGAACAGCATCATTGTGCGCGAGTGCAAAAACCAGAAAGTGGTGTGCGCGCGCAGGCGCGCGTAACGCTCGCTTCTTTTTGGCCACTGCGCAAAGTTCCAAGTCTGCCAGCGGCTTCAGGGGCGATCATACTGAGAGCTGTGTTCCCCACTGAGAGGGTCGGTATTCGCGGGGGCGGGTGGATGGTGGTGTGCGTGTTGGGAGGGGGGCTCTGCTGTCCACCTGCGCTGTACTAATGGCCTGGTTCCTAACTGCTCAGATGTACCTTCACTTACAGCCAGGCTCCTTCAACAAGCAAACTCACTAAGTCTGTGAAACTAACCCGGATCTAAAACTGATTCTTGGAAATCTCTGGAGTCAATCAGTCCACAGCAGCAGCAGATATGGCGCAAAAACAGGGTCCAGCAGCAGGAAGAGTGCAGAGTTTGCGCGGGGAGGACGTTTACCTGATCGCTGTCAGCAGTAGTTATTTGAGGCGACGGCTATTCCCCGATCGGTTCCGTGGATCCAAATTAAGTTTCCCATCCATGGCACGTCACAGACGTGGAGGGGGACTATCATTCATCCCTGCCCGCTGCTGCGCGCTGGCTTCTCTCCACCAGTGTCCACGGCGAAGCATCCCACTTCTTCTGCGAGTCCCGCACGCGAGAAATCCAACACAACGACAACAACAAAAAAAGAAAAGTGGAGGAAAATAAACAAGAAAAACGGAAAGAAAACTGAAGACGCCAAAGCATAAAGTCGCAGCCGGTCAAATGAAAGGGAATAAAATCAACTAAATCAGAATAGAAATCATAGAAAGGATAAAAATAAAATGAAAATATAAGATGAAAGAAGGGGACGCGGTTAAAGTAGATGTCCAGTTTTGTGGCAAACATAAATCCACTTCATTTAATCTCCATGGCTCGGTGCGCACGAGCGCGCTATATTCCAAAGAGATGCGTTCAGAGTCAGTGGCGCCGCAGCAGCAGAGTGGAATGACGGGGATTTTTCTAATGATGCCCAATACTCCAAGTCAGAGGAAGCTCCTGCTCCTGAAGTGGAGGCTGGAACGGAGCGCGCGTCAAAAGGGAGCACAGAAATCACCAAACGTCCGATTCCGCTTTCGTGCGTTTCATCCTCCTCCTCTCATGTGGCAGACAGAACCGGCTCTGCGGTTCGGTTCTCGCTCTGGGCGCGCGGGACGGGGATCCACAGGCAGCGGCTCGCGCTCGGGCATCTGGCTTCCCTGCAGTCGCTTCACGAGCGGAGAACAGAGA
>NC_050522.1:6797419-6858182 GCF_002922805.2 Oryzias melastigma
TCCTTGCTCTTCCTGCCTCCTGTGACGTCAGCCCGCGCAGTTTCCAAATACAGCACATAATGTCAAAGTGGCATAATCTTTAAAGGGTCATTCTGCACATTTGAGGCGCGGCATTTCAACTTTGCACTTTATTTTTCCACAAATAGCAAACATGTATTCATGCCAACAGGGAAAGCACAAATCTGAAGAGTTATATTTATTATCATTTCATATTTTATACAATTATTTCATGGAATATCTTTAAAAAAAAACATCAAATTATACACCAAAATATATATACTGATCCAGAAAGTCAGTTATCTGAAGCAGATCTTAAGATTTCATGGCTTCATATTGGGATTCCATAAGGCACTCGTTTCAGAGCAGTCAAAGACAGTTGATGGTCTGATTAAACTTGGGGCGCCAGGCTGCATATATTTGCATAACGATGAGGACAAAAGTGACGGTACATTTGTCAACTCAAGTGCTTCTTTTGACATGTTAAGTGTGGAGGAGAAACCACAGGAGCGCGGCTCCACAAGTGTTCACGGCGACCGCTGAGGATCCAAAATCTTGTTCAGCCGACAAAAGTTTTACAGCTAACCGATTAATGTGGAGATTTTAGTCAGTAGTGTTGGTATATTTTTTGTTTTTACCCGTTAACACAATCAACATAATTCCAGTAGATTCTGAAGGAGAAAAGCGGCGTGAAAGCGGCCTGAAAATCTACTGAATCTAGTCTTCTACAAGTAGATCAGGGATCGATTACTTGAGGGTCGCTGTTTCCAGAGAAGAGTATCTTGGAAAACATACAGGAATGTGGCCCTCGAGGCCTGGATTGCCTATCCGTTAAGTAGATACATCAGAATGGAGTGGAGCAAGGAGCTTGTGGCCCGTCCACTCAAACTTCTACATCACAAGATTTTTCATTTGCTACTGATTCCCAACGATTTGAATCAACAAATACTCAAAAATGCTATTTTAGGCTTAATGTTCCTTAAAGGGTAACCAAACAGGGAAGTTGGAGGCTGACTCCACCCACAAATGAAATGTGAGAACCCAGTCAGGGGGCAGGACTGTTATCATTACTGGAGCTGCAGATCAAGACGTTGGACTACCGAAATGATGTGGGACGTACATGGTTTGACCAATCACAAAATTTAGCTGCAATACCTCAATTTAACCAATAGGGGGCAGCAAGTTTGCGCATGTTTATTTTCAATTGTCAAAAAAATGTGCTAAGGACCAACAATAAGGACTTTTAAAGCCCCATTTATAGAGGTCAACAGCCCAAAAAAGTTGATTTAGGGGTTGTTACCCTTTAATTATGTCCTCCACCCTGAGAAAAATGCTGCAAGAACAGGTTCATGTCCAATATTTCCTCATTCTCAAGTTGTCACATATTGATGCACGGTTACGGAACCCTCCGAGTCACTTTTTGGGTTTCACCAATCAATCTTTTTTTGACTTGCTGGCTGTTCCTTTTAAATCAGGGGTCCGGTCATTTTGTCGGACGTGGTACCAGACGCGGACCAAACCTTGGGACACGGCCGGTACTGGTACCCTAACCCAATATTGGTACTAGTACCGATCTGCATCCTGTACGGATCCACATTTGGTACCAGAGCGTGGATTGCATTGGTACCGGACACAGATGGGTACGGAGACCAGACACAGATGCCAGTACCAGTCCAAGTCTAGTACTGATGTGTTTCCGGTACGGATTCATGTTTGGTACTGGGACGTGGACTGCACAGGTACTGGACACAAATTGGCACTAGACTTGGATTGGTACTGGTCCCTGACGCACATTGGTTCCGGTACAGGTTCTGTAACAGGGTGTGGAGTGCATTGGTACCGCACGCATATTGGTGCTGGACGTGGATTGATGCTGGTATCAGATGTGCATCAGTACCGGTTCCGGTACCAATCTGCGTAAGGTTTTTAACCATTTAAACAGTACACATTTGATACTGGGATATGGACTGCATTGCTACCGGATGCAGATCGGTACCGGACGTGGATTGATACCAGTGCCAGCCGTGCATCAGTACCGGTCTGGTACTGGTATCAATCCATGTCCAATACCAATCTGCGTCTGGAACCGATGCACTCCACATCCCTGTAGTAAACGTGGATCAGTACCGGACGCATATTTGTACCGCAAGTGGATCCATACTGCTTCCAGAATGGTACCGGAACCAGTACAGAAACGGATCTGCATCCGGTACCGATGCAGTCCACTTAACGGTATGAAACATGGATCCATACCATGCGTCCGGTACCAATCTGCGTGAATTGGTACATGCATTCGGTACAGATGGAGTCCACTTCCTGGTACCAGTTTGTGACCTGGAGGTTAAAAAAACGACAAATTGGGGGGCATCCAAAACATCAGTTTTTGACGTGGAGGGTCCTTCACCAAACGTTGATAGGTGACGACTTGGGAATGAGAATCTGTGGTCATAATACTTCAAAAACACATATTTTCATCAGAGTTGACTCTAAAGAGATATACCGAACATGAAAATCCAGATGGTGAGAACCGATCCAAACACTCGGCCTTGTGAAAGTGTGAAGTTGAATCAGTGTCCAGTATATAGAAATATTCAGCTCGTTTGGAAAATTGCAAAGAACTTGATTGTAAATGAAAATTAAACTGCATTTAATATTGTTTCTTCCATGTGACCTACAGCCACATTTGAGAAGAACTGTGCAAAACTGGACTTTGGATATAATACAAACCCTGGCAGAGGGGAAAAAAAAGAGTTCTGGACTGACCCGATTACGTCCAAAGCGCCCCCCCCCCCCTTTTTTTTGTGAGGAATTAGTTGATAATGGCAGAAACGCCATGCAAGCAAATGTTTTTGTTTTTAAAAAGTGGAAGTAATGAGGGTGTTCAAACATTAAAAAACAAAACAAAAATTATAAAAACAACAATATGAAAAAAAAAAAGAAAAACATTAAGGCAATTTTTATTTAAAAAAGGCAAAACTTGCGCAAATACAAAAACAAAAGTTATTTTATTAATTTTTTAACTTATAACTTGTAATTATTTATGTATTTAGTACATTTCATAGAGGTTTTTTAATGCAACTTTTTGACTTTTTGTGGTGCCATAACAGATGAATGTATCCTTTGGGATGTGAATAAAGTTCAATTCAAAAAATTCTGAAGAGTGGTAAATAATTATATGTAGTGGATGCATCACAATAATACAAGGTGTAAAAAAATGTTTTTTTTTATTTTAAGTATATTTAATAAAATATTTTTGAGATTCTGTTTGCATTTCACTGCCTGTTTGTGTATGATTATTTAGATTATGTAAACAACCATTGATTTTAAGGAGAGAAATGTCAAAAATATGTCACTAATATGCAGCACGTCTTACAAAGTTGTATTAGACGCATCGTTGAGAATTTCTATACAATTAAACTCTTCTTAGACAAATATATGTTTCATCTTATGAAAATTAAAGCACATATAAAGACTAAATCTTTTTGTTTACATCTCTTTAATAAAAGTTATCTTGTAGCTTTTATGTGTAGTTGTCACATTTTATTTCCATTTCAAGGTTCCCTTCCCTCTAAAAATGTCAAAAGAGACTTTTTCTTAGAAATGTGTTGTTTTTTTGCTTGATAAAATTCTGCCCAGAATCAAATTAATCTGCTTTGAATGTGAAGCAAATGCGAGAACAAAGCAGATGAGAACGCAGTCTGCCTATGACTGCGGCAGATATTCTCATTTATTAGCTCAGAACAAGCGATTCCAGCCACTTTTGTACCTTTGAGCGCTGATGAAAAAAAAAAAAAAATCACCTTTAATTCACTTACATAGCGATAGGGATCTCCCCCTGCAATTTATAATTTTTCATGAATAATTGAAAATAGATTTTGATAAGGTTAACTCGTCCAATGAAAAGCACAAAACAGATAATGCCTTCTCTATCATCTCCTCTACATATGGAGTGTCTGGGATGGAATGCAAATATCAGGGGCTGCTGCTCCAGCAAGACTGCAGCTGAGAATACCACAAGAATTTAACATTTTTGTATCATAAAACACCACAGCAATGTTTAGCATAGATAAGATAACCTTGTCACTATTAATCATTTCAGTGTTCTTCAAAAACTGAATTGTTGCTTCGCATTTAGTATTTAAATACAAGAAAAATGGCTCAGATTTTAATTAAACACATTATACTCAGACAAACATGACATAATGGAACTGCTGTTCACAAGAGAACTGTTTTCATCTATAACACAAGCCAAATGACACTTTGGCTTTATGGTAATAATGTAAATGGCCTATGATCCTTCTGTGTTTGCTGCTTTCTGAAAATAAATACTTACTTTTGTATAGCTTGCAGCTAAGTCAGCAGAATAGACGGCTCAGCGTAGCTTCAAGGGCATGTTTTTAGTGAAGCACAGATGCATGCTGGAGCTTAGGAATGGAGCTCACATACAGAAGGATCAGAGGATGGATCAGCACCACGGAGAGCTCCACCAAGTTAAATATTCATCAGCACATTCTAATTATTCACTTTAAAAAAACACAAAAATGATATAGAAATATATAGAAATATGTTTTTGTTTATTCATTCATATATGAATTGCATAACACATATCAGAATTCTATACGTGGAACTCTCCATGGTTTTGACTTTAGAGTTCAGACGTTTACAGGAACCCGGAAGTGGAAATTACATTAACAAATTACTCAATCCAAAAAATAAAAAATATTACGAGTGTAGGGAAATGTTGACTCTTCGTTTGGTGATACTTGTATTGATTTAAAATGATGACAAGACAGGATTTAATTAATTATTCATGAGCGTACTTAAAGGCTTACTTTTGTTTTCTACCTAACTTCCAACCACTAGTTGGCAGTACAGAACACTGAGCCTCTTTGAGCATCTCATTACCGCAACCAAAACAACAACAAAATATTGCAAGAACCAGCTTGTGTTAAATGAGTGATGCTTTGATCATTAAATCAATGTTAATATTGAGGTAGAATTTTTTAAGTCATTCTCTTAATAAAAAAGTTTTGAAAAAAAGTTCTGGTACAGTCTAGGGATATATCGTGACACGTGTTGTGTATCGGGAAACGTATCATGTTGCCAGACTCTAGCTAATACACACCCCTACTAAGGATCACAACAACTATTATAAAAGCAAAACTAATAACAATAAAAACATTATAGTTTAGAAATCACAACAACATTCCAGAAACTAAAACATAAAAATGGGAAAACAAAATAATTTACAGAGATAAAAATTGAAGCAAAACAAGAAATTGGTAAAGGTAGGCTGCAGGATCATTGGTGATTGGATGATGAGGTTTGAGTGCGAAGAAGAGTGAAAGAATAATGTTTTACCCAAACTTTGGTGAAGAGTTGATTGAACAATCAAACTTTTAAAGTGGGTGTGGCCAGAAGTTTAAAGAAATATCTTCAGCTGAAAGATAATGCCATGCAGAAATGCAACTTGTTAAAAAGATAAACAAACGTCATCATCCAATCAGTGATGTCTGATAGTTCCTATCTATTCTGGTTACTAATTTGTTTCACTTTTGAACATTTCATTTTGACTTCTGGAAATTACTTTTATTTTCTGAAACATTTCCTTTTTTCCGTTTTATTTCTTTTTTTTGGATTGTGTTTTTCGTAATTAAGTTTAATTTCAAACTTTAAAATGTGGTAATTTTTCTTAATTTTTCATTATTATGACCTTTAATATAATCTTTAATATATTTTTGCATTTGAATATGTGATTAGCACTTCAGGGTCACTGCAGATATTTTCTTTTATTGACAACAAGCATCGCTTTTTGACTATTTTAGCTAAAACAGAGAATTCTAAGTTTGCAGTATATATAGTACACACACACACGCAACCCCCCCCCCCCACACACACACACCCCATATATATATATATATATATATATATATATATATATATATATACTCTGATTGTAGTTGATTTCATCACAGTAGTCGCATAAACAGCTGTCGCACAGAGGGACATTGACATATGTACAATCCATCCATCTTCTTCCGCTCATCTGGGACCGGGTAACGAGGGCAGCAGTCTAAGCAAAGATGCCCAGACTTCCCTCTCCCCGGCCACTTCCTCCAGCTCCTCTGTCGGGACCCCGGGGTATTCCTAGGCCAGCCGAGAGACATAGTCTCTCCAGAGTGCTCTGGGTCTTCCTTAGGGCTTCCACAACACCTCTCCAGTTCGGAACACCTCTCCAGGGAGGCATCCAGAGCAGATGCCTGAGCTACTTCAACTGGCTCCTCTTAATGTGGAGAGGAAGCGACTCTACTTCGAGCTCTCCCCTGGTGACTGAGCTTGCCACCCCATCTCTAAGGAAGCACCCAGCCACAATACGGAGGATGCTCAGCCGCTTGTATTTGGGATCTTGTTCTTTTGGTCATGATCCAGAGAGATTGACAAAGATCGACTGGTAAATTGAGAGCTTTGCTTTCTGGCTCAGCTCTCTTTTCTCCACAACGGACCGGTGCAGCGACCGCATAACAGCGGACGCTGCTCCAATCCACCTGTCGATCTCACGCTCTGATCTTCCCTCACTTGTGAACAAGACCCCAAGATATTTAAACTCCTCCACCTGAGGCAGGAGCACTCCACCCACCGAGAGAGGAAAAACTACCTGTCTCCGGTCGAGAACCATGGCCTCAGACTTAGCGGTGCTGACCCTCATTGCAGCCACTTCACACTGGGCTGCAAACCGCTCCAATACATGCTGGAGGTCCTGGCTCGATTAAGCCAACAGAACAACATCATCTGCAAAGAGAATAAATGAAATCCAGTGGTTCCCAAACCAGGGCCCAGAGGAGAAATTCTGTCCATAAAGACAATGAACAGAACTGGTGATAAAGGGCAGCCCTGCCGGAGTCCAACATAAACCGGGAACAGGTCTGACTTGTTGCCAGCTATGAGAACCAAGCTCCTGCTCTGGTTATACAGAGACAGGACAGCCCTCAGAAAAGCTCCCCAGACCCTGTTCTCCCAGAGCACCACGGGGACCACGGTCGAACGCCTTCTCCAAATCCACAAAACACATATGGACTGGATGAGCGTACTCCAACGAACTCTCCAGCACCCTGAAGAGGGTGTAGAGCTGGTCCACTGTTCCACGACCAGGACGGAAACCGCACTGTTGTTCTTGGATCTGAGGTTCGACTATCGGACGATAGTACCCTGGCATAGACTTTCCCAGGAAGGCTGAGGGCTGTGATTCCCCAGTAGCTTGAACACACCCTCCGGTAGTTCTTGAAAAGGGGTACTCAGGGCGGATCTCATCCACTCCCAGATCCTGGCCACAGAGGAGCTCTTGCACCAACTGCATATGCACCAACTGTTCCAAAATGTCATGACTCTTCTCAACAGAAAGCATTTTTTTTTTCAAAGAAGACTTTTGTGACAGTCTCAAAGAATAGAATCCATCCATCCATTTTCTTGACCGCTTCTTCCCTTTCGGGGTCGCGGGGGTGCCGGAGCCTATCCCGGCTACTGAAGGGCGAAGGCGGGGTTCACCCTGGACAGGTCACCAGTCTGTCGCAGGGCAAAGAATAGAATGTTTATGCCAAATTTTATCCTAATTTCCTAAAGGGACCTGAAGTCTCGATATAAATGAGAATGTCCCTTTGATGCAACATATATTAAAAACACATACTTTAAAGAGTATTAGCACATCAAGAGTGTGTTTTCATCAGCATGCATGTTAAATACAAAAGATCTTTCAGGAAGTATCACTGAATAGAAGACAAGGAAACACAATTCATACATCCAGAATATCATGAACAACAGAAATCATTCAGGAAATCCTCTGCTTACAAACCAGCGGCTGGCCCTGTTATTTTCGTCCCTCTTTTGTCACATTTATTCCTCAAATAATTTACCACATGTCAGAATTCCTTGGCAGTATTCTGGCTTTTACAGCCAGTGAGTGGCCTGTCTTGTGGATTTAAGGGGAAGTTGGGTCAAGCTTTCCATCATCGAAGGAAGTGTGTGGAGTACATGTACCGTGTACACATCAGCACAAGTAAATGGGACCTTTTGACCTCACTCAGCTGACATCTGCCATGGCCAGAGGGGATATTGATGCACGAACACTAAGAGAAGGAGAAGCAGAGGTACAATTTAAAGCTGGCTGAATCAACATCATACAAGCTGTATTTCTGCACATTTCTGCACTTTCCAAACCAATCAAAAGAAAAAAAAATCCAGATTGTTATAGATGTTCTTTCCACTTAACTCATGCATATGGGATAATTCAGTCATCAACAGATGTTTCTTCAAACCGGTATTCTAGTTGAAATTGCGAGTTTTCCCTGCAGAGCCGCCGTGCAGTCTGTGAAGCATCAGCTGTTTGAGCGCTCATACTTATTAGTTTCATCTGGGGGTTCATTCTCTCCCAGAGAAAGCTTCCCTGTGCAGCAGCATCGATTAGAGCTAACACGGAAACCGTAAAGTTTTCACACCGCCTCACTTTCCAGAGCCACAATTCAATAATCCCTTCTTGCCTGTTTACATTTCAGATGAGGAAAGAACAGGGTTTTGCTTCAGGGATGCCCCGCCGAGGTAAATCCAAGCACGGAAAATCTGAATAAAACATTTCAGAGCTACAAACTCTTGAATGTGTAAATGTGCGATTAAGGGTATGGTTGCACATGCATGTGTGCATGAGTGTCAGCATAAATTTGAGGGTGCACACACTTATTTTTTATTTGTTTGTCTTGTGCTCACTCAGCTGAATTCGCTGAAGGGTGTGAGGTAGAAAAAAAAGCAGTGGTCCATGAAGCTAACTGGAGTTCCTTCTTGATCAAATGTGACAATTATGATAGTTTTCCTGGGTACAAAACTCCCCTCTGGCTGGCCCATTCATTCCCCTTCTCTATCTCTCCTAATATTGTCTCCTTTTTTCCACGTTTCAGTTGCTTTTCTTTTCCATGGAAGAGCCTTTACCTACAATAGTTTGAACCCTTTTATCCAGTTTGTGTCTGAGATTGTTATCTATATCCATCGTTTTTATCATATACATTAAGAATTAAAGTATGTCCATCAGGCCATTTTAGATCATCACAAAAAGAGAGAATGCAAAAAAAAAATATCTATTTGGAAAGTAAAAATGTTTGCACAGTATCCACATCCATCCATCCACCAAACGAACTGAATCTGGTCACGAGGTTGCTGGAGCCTATTCCAGTTACTTTTGGACAAAAAGTAACTGAACGAGTCCCTACATTTTTCCCGGGTCTATGCACAACCTTCTTTTTCTTTCTTTTTTTGTTTTTATTTTTTTATACTAGCTCTATAGGTGTGTAAAATTTTAGCCAAAAATATTGCAAATTTCGATTACACTGCATTAAAAAAAACCCAAAAATGTTTAATGTGATGCTTTATATTCAAATTAATGTTTTATTTGAGTTCCTGCATATAAGAATGCATGGTCAGTCCATCCATCTATCCATCCATCCATCCATCAAACCAACTGAATACCTTTTGAGGTCACAGGGTTGCTGGGGCCTATCCCAGCTACTGTTAGGCAAAAGCAAGGTACAGTCTGAACAGGCCTATGCACAATCTTCAAAAAAAAAAAAAGAAAAACGATTGCTAGCTCTGTAATACTTTAAAAAATGAATAAATAAAAGTCAACTACGCCACATTGAAGGAAATCACAATGTTTAATGTGATGCTTTATGTTCAAGTTGACTTTTTAATTGTGAGTCACTGCCTATGACAATGCATGGTAAATCAATCCATTCATCCATCTTCCAAACCTACTGAATCCCTTTTGGAGTCATGAGGTTGCTGGAGCCTATCCAAGCTACTAATGGATGAAGGCAGGGTACACCCTGTACATTTTACCAGTCAGTTGCAGGGCCACACACTTCCATTCACACCAGTGACGTACGGTGAGGTTCACGGCTGGTGAAGCACTGACGTCATCACTCAGATTTACAAACATATGAACCCTACAGAGCAGCTTATTGACTATTTGATAGACGCTGATTACAAATGTGGAGAATTTTTTTCTGAAAGAAGAGAAATAAAGACTTTTTATGACTCCTCCACACACAACAGATTCCAAGGTGCAAAAGAAATCTCTAGAGAAGGACAGACAAAATATCTCAAGCTTACATCAATGACCAAATACATATTTGAGATTACAAATGAATAACTGAACTCATTATTTATTAAAAAATAAAACTTGTCAAGTCACTTATGAATTTAAATCCAGACTTGATCAGTTAGCATGAGGACAATGGCCTACTTTTACTTTTTTCATGTTTTGCTAAAAAAAGATTAACTTATATTTTAAATAATTCAGATCCATTTAATCTTGATCATAAATAAAATTTCACCATTTCCAACATTAAACTGGAATTTTAAAGCAATTTTTCCAAAAATAGTTAAATTATTTCAAATTAATGTACACAATTTGTGCACATGTGTTCAGATTCTTTGTCGTTCTATCAGTGGGTATGCTCTGGTGGCCATATTTGTTACATTTTTGTAATTTTTCTGCAACAGTGAATGTAATGGAAAAACTTGTGAAACAATCACATCAATCTGTAGCTGCATTATTACAACATTTCTGAAGCTTCTTGTCGTTACGAGCCCTCTCTTCCTCCTTCTTATTACTTTTTTTCTGAATATGTAGCATTAGGTAGACTCATGATGGAGGTTCAACAAAGTCATCATAGATGAACCATGTTTTATGCATGCTATAAATCATTGTCAAGCACTCTAGCGTGCATGATAAGACATAGTGGTGCTTTTCCCTCATATTTTCACAACTCTCAGCTGCAGTAATTAATTTCAGAATTATAAGAAGGAGAGAATCCTTTTATTGGACCTGACAAAGACAGATCACAGACCGTCTCTCTGCACACCTACAGTATGGCTTCTGTGCGGTCATCACAGTCCTTCCAGGTCTTTCTTTTTTTTATTCTTTTCATAGACATCCATCACCTCATTTCAGCCATTTTCCTTTTATGTCTCGCCTGCTCTCTTCATCTCTTCCATCTCTCCATTCCCCCCCATACCCATACATTTAAAAGGAGCTGAAGCCCAAAGCAGACCACACTTTGGTGCCCCATCCATCATGACTGACTGTAGACCAAACAAGTTAAAGAAGGGGTGAAAAGAGAGAAAAAAAAGATATATTAAGCTCACCTTGCTATTGGCAAGAAGTAAGACTTTGTGATGATCCACATGGTTTTTAACATAAAAAAGCTGCATATATGTCAAACTTCCAAAAGTGATATTGAAGAATAGTCAATCACAGATTCATCTTTCCATCAGTGAGGGATAACCTTTTAGGCCAAATGTCATTATAAAACATTAGTCTGTTTTCTACTCACAAGTACAGCATCAATAGCAGTCCATGGATGCGCCGCCATCCCCTCGTATACATTCCTAGAAGACAAATAAGCAGCTTAATCATCCAGCAGTGCAGAAGATTTATTTTGGCCAGCTTAACCCTTTAGGACCGCAGCTCCAGTGTTTATGTACTTTGATTTACCGTAACTTTTCAAGCAAATCGCTTTTCTCCTTCGGAATCTACTGGAATTGCGTTGATCGTGTTAAAAATTGAAAAGTGAACCAAAAATCCCATAACCTAAATGTCTTTAAAAGCCATTTTTCATTTTCATCTGAAGCCTCTGTTTCCAAAATCTCCTCTGAGGAGGCCTGTGGATTAAAATCCTTTATAACTGTAGTCAAATGAGCCCCCAGTGTTCTCAGTCCTGCTACCGTAAGTATTGGATGAAACTCACACCAAAAATCCAGTGATGCTGATTTGACCACAGAAATGTGAACGGCGGCTCATTTGACTGCAGTCAATGTGAAGATACCATCTTCTCTTCTCCAGAACCTGAACTAGACACTAGGAACAGATGAGGGTTTAGTGCATTTGCAGCAGAGCTGTTGATGGAAAGAAGATCATTCATTCAAACAGAGTCTGTCCAAGACACTTTGATTGACAGATTTAAAAGGAAAAATACTCAGAAATATTAGCTTAAAGCTAATGATGGTGAAAATGTGCGCTTTACGTCCAGTTTGCGCCCTAGTCGACCAATTGTAAAAAATAATCAGTGATTAGTCGACTATTAAATTAATCGTTTGTGGCAGCAAAGGCAACAAGTGATCCATGTCAATCCTGGCAGGAAGTTACACCAAGACACATGAGAAAATCCGGTCAGTTTTCAAAATATAATCAATTTTTCACAAGAAAATACAGTAGTTGACAAATGTGTTTATGTTTTTGCATCTACACAGACTGTAGAGATGAAAATAAACACTCAATAGACAAAAATGATCATAGTGGGCAGACTGTGGAGCGAGACGAGGGTGTTGTTTTGGGTTTCTGATGATNGGGGGGGGGGGGGGGGGGGACTCTAAATAACCGCCTGTCCACCATCACGGCAAAATGCCTGTATGGTGTGAACTGGAGGGTGGGCAGATATTGCTCGCACTCCGCCCGCACTTCCGCGTCCGGTGTGCACAGGTCACTCGTAGGCGAAGGCAGGGTACACCCTGGAGAGGCTGCCAGCCTGTCGCAGGGGCAGTATTTCTTTTGAGTAAAGAAATACTTAAAAATATAATTTTTAACTTTTTATATATATATATATATATATATACTGCATGCCCATCATCAGAAATACGCTATGACAACATGTTAAATGCACCAAAAACAACATTTTCATTGAAGTGGGTCTATAAATGTCATCATTTCAACATTTAAAAAATAGGTTACACAAAAATGTACATGTTTAAGGAAAAGTAATTCTGCTCGATTTTTAATTCAATTAAAAATACTTAATTATTTATTCATAATCAGTCACATCATAAAAATTTCCTTCTGGATTTATCCAACAACATGATTATCTCTCTATAACGTTCTATGAAAAATCTGAAGCTTATTCCTTCCAAATCAGTAAGACAAACATTTAGAGGTTGTTCTTTCCCAGGAGCATTTGTTTTAGGTAATTTTATTGGAAAAAAAATAAATAAATAAAAAGGAAATTTCCTGGTCGGTAAAATGGAAGAGAACTCAAGCCAGCCTTGAAAGAAGTACACTTTAAGATATTAAGACAAGAAACTGCACTTTGATGAAACTTCAGAAAATGCCAAAGTCCATTTCTCTGTGAACTATAAAAGATATAAAAGGTCATGTTTTGTCTTCAAGTCCTAAAAGAAATTAAAAGGTCACCTTCATCATCCTATCATCCTCATTCCTGTTCTAAAGCCACTGTTTTTGACGTGTTTGCACGTTGACTTGATAATTCAAGCTTTTGTTGTTCAGTCCCATCATTTAGTCCTAGAAATCAATATAAAGGAGGAATTCTGGCCCTACAGCACTTATTCAGTGTCAAAGCCCTTCTTCCCGTAGCGTTCTCCTCTCTGTTCTTGTGGAGACACAAACAAGGAGATGTTTTAGAGCCACCATAAAACTCAGGTGAAATACCCACAGGGAAGATTACATAAAGACCATTTTGGACAAGCGGAGCTGCAGTACAAAGACTGCTCTATCCTCGCACTGAAGAGGAGCTTAAAAAGCTTTAATATGATGCTAAAATATAGTCTAACTGACTCATTTGTTTTAATGAGCACATTTTATGCTGCTGTAAAAGTTTAAAGTTTGTTCCCGTCGGTTTTCACACACCTGAATTTGGAATATTTGTTCCTGGGAGAGCAGTGAGGTGGACTCACTGCTGCATTTGGGAAACATTTCCCAATCATGGATTAATCATGGATTAACCACCAATCCAGTTTAATTCTGGGTTTTAAATAGGAAAGGCATTGGGTCCAATGTTTAGTTTGGGTTTAAACTACCTTTTTCTTATGAACTATTCATCTACTGAGCACAGCATGGATAGGAAAGCTACGTTTCAAAAATATTGTATTTGTATTATTTGTTCTCTCTTTCTCTCTCTCTCTCTCTCTCTCTCTCTCTCTCTCTCTCTCTCTCTCTCTCTCTCTCTCTCTCTCTCTCTCTCTCTCTATATATACATACATATATGTAGTAGTTCACTTTCGGCTTATCCCTTTCGGGGTCGCCACGGCGTAACAGCACCCACTGTTTCACATCAGTGATTTGGCAGAGTTTTTATGCCGGATGCCCTTCCTGACACAACCCTGTACTTGAGGGGCACAGGGACCCAGTTAGGCAGCAGCATCAAGGGTCTTACCTAAGGACCCAATCTGGGTGGAGATCAGTGGACAACCCTGGGAATCAAACCCAGGGCTCCTGCAGATCAGCCCTTCATCTGGCCCACTGAGCCACCCAGCCCATATATACATATACATATAATACTTAAAAAATAATCTTTCTTTAAATTAATATATTTGACCTAAATAAAGGATTTTTTTAAACATGATTTTCTTTTAATGTTGACAACAGCTTTGCCAGCCTATCAGCGATCAGTTAAGAGGGCGGGAACCACCATTAAGCACCCACGCCACCAGCTTTTTCAATCTTTAGCCATTCCTTGTTCTGAGTGCAGCTCTGCAGCACGTATTAGGGTTTATTTTGTCTAGATACAATTTGATGACTCAGACCTCTCAAGGGCGACCCCACTGGAGTTAAACGAGTGTTTACAGGTTGTGCATGATTAATGAAGTCACCCACCCCTATTGTTTTTGGTACTTGTTTAGCCATAAATCACAAGGCTTTTGTCCCACCAAAACGAGGCAACTGTTTTTGGATTTTGTATTGTCTTCACAATGGAATCATACTTGCCCTACTAGCTTAAAGTTATGAGGTGTAAATGATTATATGAGTGCTGTTTTCTCTCCGTGTTTGCACACTGGAATTATTGCTTGGGATTTTCATATTTCCCTACATCGCTGGCAATGCTTTCTAAAGCCTTAAAGCTGCGTTTCCTCTGTCATTTTCATTTGCTGTATGCCAGGATTAGACTTGGAAAGTAGTTTAAAGTTGTTTTAGATTTATTAAATGAATGCTGTTGTGTCTAAGCAGCCACACGTAGGTGAGAACTGAGAAAATGTAAAAGAGAAAGCGTTGTTTGTGATGACGGAGATATACACCTGTAACCACTCTCCTTGCCAAAATTGATCTTAATTACAATCCATAAAATATGAGCCTGCGTTGCACTCCATCACCAAAGGGTGGGCAGAGGGAAGCAATGAATAAAGCCTTCCATGACAGTGGTGATGACGGTTGATCTTGGCCTCCAGGAGATAAGTTAGCAATTTCGTGCCAGCAGAAAACACCCATCACCATTATAAAGCTGCACTCACTTAGGAATTGCTGTGATTTCCATCATTTTGACAATAACAAAAGGGAATAGAGGTGAGAGGGATTTAGCCGGGTCTTTGGGGGGTAGACTTTTCTGTTTCACTACGCAGTGCGGGGAAACATTTAATTCCAATTTATTAAATATATGGTTTTTAATCATCTTAAGTAACATGTTAACTCTAAATAAACTAAGAGCAATTTGTGTAAATTATATTGTTGTATTCTAAATCGGGGGTCTACAACCAATTATGCCAAAAGAATCCTCTGGTCCAGTTTAGTATTAACCAAAACCCAACGACAACCACAAAGAACCTCTTCACTGTTTTTAATGAGTATGTTTTTATAGCCGAAATGTATTTGAGAGCAGCTCATACCAGTTCCTATCACAATTAAATCCATCCTCCTGTGTCAATCCTCCAGCTTCTGCTAACATAAATTAAAAATGCAGGCAAAGCCAAGTGAAATGTTGTCTTTTCTGTCATGACTTCTACATCTTCATCATAGGTGTAGAATCCAACCTTTATGTACACATATAAATGCAATTATATATTTTTTTTCTGCAGAGCAACTATACATTGTCGCACAGCAAAAAACAAGAATATACATTTAAACTAGGCTGATATAATCATTTTTCTCAGTTTTTTTAAATAAAAACTTAACAACCAAACCAATTTACAAAACTATTATTGGTACAATTTCTTAACATTTTTCTTTAAAGCCAAAGACCGACAATAAAGGGCTAAAGGAGCCACATGTGGCCACACAGCCTCAGGTTGCAGACCCCTGGACTATCTTAAAGCTTTTTAGATTGATAATGATGCTCAGAATAAAGTAAAAAGAACATCAGACAAAGAAGAAAAAAAAAGAGACAAAGCTATTAAAAAACAACATTCAAAGTAAAAGTTCCAATTATTTGTCATAACCGTATGTTACTGCTCAAGAACCTGAATGTAATCATCTGTTTATGTAGATGCCTCAGGTGTCATTTTCAGATATGTACAATACAGATGATCAGTCAACACTGAAGCTGTCGCAGGCCACCACTAAATAATACTGACAGTGTAAGGACGAATCTAAATTATTCCCCTACCTGTAAGGTTTCTCCCAACCCTTCCAATTTTTGGGACATTTGTAGTAGTAGTGGTATCTGAATTATTTTTTTTTAAGGGTATTCATAGCAGCGGAGGGCTCTGTATCCTCTGCCACGAGGATGTTACATGTTGTGCCATTCCGCGGAGGAGAAGTGCTTTCCTTCATTTGGGTTTGCTCTGATGTACAGAAATTTACATTTAAATGAAGGTAATGACTTTTATAATTTTTAGAATTGATATTGTTATGCTAGCTATGTGCTAACGTAGATGACCGGCACTATTGATGACATCATCGTTTGGTAGCGACGTCCAAATTTAAAGACTCTATGTCCTCATTCCTTCACTACTTTTCATTATAGTGTGTTTGCCATTTTCTAGTGTTGTCTGAATCTACAATTCCAAAATCGATTGCTGTCGTAATTTCCCAGAAGTCTATGTGGAAAAACTAGCATCCATCGACACTCACTACATTAGCAAATAAAGACCACAATGCATTGCGGTCGAACAATTTTTGTGAAAAAAATTTGTTAAAATTTACCTTTTTAATAAACCATCAACATTTTCCTCATCAGAACACAGTGGATTTACAAATAGATGTTATGAAATGTTCGTATTAATTAGATTTTCACTTTGTGAAGCCATTGACATCCTATCCTGCGTTTTAAAAAAAGGAAGAAAAGTAGTGAGCGCGGTGTACAAATTGCTTTTAAAATCCAGGGTACTAGATAGTCCTGCGCTTTATAGTTTTTCACTAGTTATGGATTAGAGTGGGAATTCGGCCTTTATTTTTCTAAAACTCTGTTCAGAGTGGAAGAATTTGGATTCCCTTTGACTGTTCATGCAATCCATTTGAATTAGCCAATTCGCTCACAGAGAAAAGCAGCTGTATTGGGTTAAAGCTGCTTTTCTGTTTTTCGTCAAATTCGTACAACCTTTATTTTACTACTGTAAAAAACTGATTATTTCCGCAAGAAATACATCAATTGCATACACGGTTGAAGAGTTGCATAATAGTTGAAGGTTAAAGAAATCAGCTGTTTTATCTAAAGTAAATTTCAAATATTGTCATCCAAAGTGGAGTCCCCCTAAAAACAATAAAGCTTTAACATGGACACATCATGTAAGGTAATGCTCAACTGGCCACGTTTCAAGACCCACTACAATGAAAATCATGTTTTGGGCTTTTTTAACAAGCATTTTCCTCATGTGGAGGACATATTTAAAATAATTTGATACTTAAACTGCATATCTGAGTGTTTCTGTACTTGAATTGTGTTGAATTAGGATTAGATGAAAACTCGCTGTTTGAAAAAGCTTTGGTCTGTGACACAGCAACCAAAGTCTCCCTGCTTCGCTCCATTAACGTCTTCACATTCATTGTCTGAGACGGCATTTGGCTCAAAGCTGTACATCCATACCTCTGATTTTGCTCGCTGTTTTCATCTTTTTTTGCTATGCTGATGTTAGATTGTGCTTTTGATGTGCTATAAGTTAGCGAGAGAGAGCGCTGACAAAAAGGATGCTGGGAAATTAGCCGAGTCTAAAGTTCCCACGACCCCAAGGTGAATTTCTAATGACCTCCTGCTGCTCTGCAGAAGATATGTCATAGCCCTTGTGCTACCAGGCATGTAAACATTAAAAGTGGGGTCATTTTGACCCCATTAGACTTTTTTTTTTTTTAATTTTATATCTTAACTGGTGTCTGTAGCAGATAAAATCCTGTCCACCTTTGTCATGGGAGGGATCACACATCAATATAAGGGTGGGGTCATCTGGACCCCATAAGAAAGCACAAGGGTTAAACCACACAAGCTTTTTGAATTCAGTAAGACCACCTGGGATGAATTTACAATAGAACACATACAGTTGGAGTGTGACTTCACGCCAAGCCTTGACTGTGCAGTTTTAAGTGAAATGGAAAAACACTTCAAACCATCTTAGTAATTTTATTCCTCGCCTTGTTTTGACACCATTTGCTGTTTTCTCACTGCTCATTTCATCAGCTTTGTGCTGATCATGCTTCACTGGATTCACTATTCCACTTATCAGTTTCACAGCCTCACCAGTCCGTTGTTTGTCTTTGCTCTTCATCGTGGCTATGTTTACTTCTTCCCTTCTAGTTGCCAATCAGGCTGTAAAACACATTTGCTGGTTTTGCCTTCTTTTTTCATTGGGCGAGTCAGATCTCATTTCTGTTTCCTGGAACTTGTGTACTGCGCTGGACTACAGAAGACAGCACCACAGCCTGTGTGGATGGGATCAAAGTAAACGAACCCGGTAAAGGTTTTAAACTTGGAGGAAACACACACAGAAGAGGAGATTTTTAAGTAAAAGGAGCCGCTCCTGATTCGTTTGTTTTCTAGAAGCCCGGCATCAGTGATCAGAAAAACTGCTGTCCAACAATGCCACTCACCTGCTGAGGTTCTGTCCTCCATCAAGTTCACCGTAGGAGCTCTAAGAGGGAGGCACAGCTGTTTTCAATCAGCACATTCCTGTCAAGCTCACCTGCCTTAACTCTCCTGATTGGCTCTATTTTCTTGAATTCATGCCTGGAAGACCAAGAAGTTGACAAAACCATATTTTGTCAGATATATCTGCTTCATACTAACATTGCACTCATCTCTTTAGTTTTCTTTTTTCTTATTGTTATATACTTATGAAAATTGAAAGACAAATAAATGTTTGTGTTCATACTCTTCTGGAGTGTTCTATGATTTTTAGCAAAGGTTTAGAAATACTGACTAGATCACAGTGTAGGACCTGCAAATAGTGTTATTTTTCTAGAGAAGAGTAAAGAACAGATATCCAACACAAATCACCAAACTTGAAATACTAGCTATCGGGCAAAGAAGTTACTTCATTTTATTTTTTACTTTCACTCTGTTGGGATAGTTTGCTGTGTTTGAGTCAGCCAAGATTCAAGCTTCTCAATACATCTGTCCAAATACTTTGGAGCAGAATAAGAACATGATGTGCTATAGCTTAAGAAGTAATAAAAAAAAAAAGGTAGGATCATCTATTTTTGCTGGCAAATATGGTTTTATATAATAATTTAGAAAAAAGGTGCAAGATAAGACCTAACATCAAGAGTGCAGTTTATGGTTAAACTAATGTCATAGTCACAACTGCCCTTATTGGTGGGCTGTATGTACAAAACATGCAGCCATTGAAGCGTCGGCAAATCAGGGACTGTAGGTGCCCGACAGTCTCTAGGAAGTACTAAAAAAAGAAGAACAATTACCTCATTGCTCATTCAGTGTGATCACCATGGGTTAAATGCACAGTCAAGAATCCTCGTTTAGCCCATTCCTGAACATGCATCAGATGCCCCGTGTGTCCATAGCTTTAAATGCGGTCGCTCCTCTATACAACCCCAATATGAGTCAACACATTTTTCACACACCCAAGTTGTCACATATTGATGTATGGGTGCATATGAGGTCTGAAGAAGTTAAGTAAAACTAAGAACTGTCCATTAAAGATTATACAGAAAAATAACTTCTGCAAGATTTTGCATCTAAAAGTAGTTCTGTAAGATTTTTACTCGTATAATTCATGCTGTATATGATGGGAAAAGTAGATGTTTAAGGTAAAAACGGGAAAGTGAGACAGAATAAAATGTCTGCAATAAAGGGACAAAGAGCACATCAAGATCTTAGAGGTCATGTCACACTGCAGCTATGTACATGATCTGGTCTTTCGTGATACATGTGTGATGTATACATGTACTTTGTTTCTTGATCGTCATTTGTCAATGTGTGCACATGTGTCAACATTTTTGGTCAGTTAAGAATTACGCAGTTTATGCATCTTTTGCGCAGTTTATGCTTAATTATTATCTAAATCTTATACAGTTGTGCGTGATTTTTGCCAGATGCATACCCAAATGTCCAAATGTCCATGTATGTCTAATGGACGTTTATATATATATATATATAAATCAGCCAATCTTCCACCCCTTCATCAGTTTATACTGAGTTGGGGGTTTCTAGCTTCCAGTCATGGTTTTACGTGGTTCACTCGCGATACATCAGACCACACCTTTTCTCATTTTTTTCTCAGTTTATATATTCACATATGACCAATTTTCATCCATGAAATAGTACAACTTGTACGTAGCAGTAGTGTGTCACAGCCTTAAACTGGTCAAGAGCATTTAGTTTTAAAAGGCCATTTATTTGTTAATTATGTAAAGCACAAAACCTTTACAAAAAGAAAGGCAACAACCAGCAGAACTCAAACACACTGTCCCCTCACTGCCTTTGGTTTCCTTGATGCTTTGCTCGTCTTTGTTTAGCCCCAAGACAGGACTTTCCTGAGCTCTTAACTAAATGGGATTTTTGCTGAGGCCAATGTTAAAAGCTCATCCGCGGTGCAGACTGCACGCTCCAATAAGCACCTAAATCATAAAAAAGGTGAAGGCCATGGCCCTCAGTCCCAAGACTATTTGTGATTGTGTTCATGAGAGGAGAATAAAGTTCCAGAGAAATATGCTAGCAGACACAATTATACACAATGCTACATATGCATATTAGAAACCCTTATACTTTACTGCATAGTCATAAAAGTTAAACCTTGCAGCCAATCCTTGACAGCCAGTGTTGCATAAATGGCACAACACAGGAATAATTACCACATGCCACCGTGATAATAGACGTAGAGTCTCTCTGTGCATGGACAGATTTAGCTTTGGCTGCGTGCACTTTTCCTCAAAACAGCTTTCTGTTTTGGCTCAATTTTAGCTTCTAAGAGTGAATCCATAATTCATACATGTACTATCTTTTAATAGCAGGACTCAGAAGGAATCACAGCAAAATCTCTGTGACCCAGAAAGAAGTTGAGACACCATAAAAATAATTTGTTCTCACTTGTTCAGTGGGTCATGAACATGTGAAGAAATAACTGCAGCATGTTTGGCAGCAGATCAATTCAGAAAACAACTAAAATGCCGCTGCAACAGTTGCAACTCTCCCCTACAAGGAAGAAGACAAACTGTTCAAGGAGTATTGTCACATAGTGGTTGACTGCAGCAAAAATAAATTATTTACCATCCAGTTTTTTATTCTTTCAAAAGCAGTTTCTAGTCTGGAAGTGTTTGAAGGCCCCTTGCCGCCTGTATGTCACGGCTTTTGTCTTTTTAGGAGACTGGCTCAAATATTAGAAAACATATAGGCAGCAAACAAGTGATTCTGTTCAATGAAAAATTAAAGACCCACACGGATGTAAATGGGATTTTAGCTGTTTTAACGTTCTTTCTTTCTGATGATGGAAGACAGAAATAAAGAACCTAAAATTGGAGACGACTTGATCCATGAATGTCGTCTGACCTGGAATCTTGCTCAAAGCTATACAGGTGGATAGCTACAAAATTGCTTGCCATTTTTGTTGCATAGGTAATGTTAGGATGGGAGTGTGAGGGGCTGTAAGCTAGCTGGACAGGATGTAAACAGATGGGTGAGAGGAAAGGGGTGCTGACTTACTTCACACCAACATGCACAACAACTCAGATTTGAATTTTGAAACTATGTCCTAAAAAAAATCAGCTTTTTTTTTTTTTTTTTTTTAATTTGGCTTAAAAAAAAAGACACAGTGTTCCCCCGCATTTTTGCGTTTCTATATTTGCGGTTTCACATATTTTTCAGTCACGTGACTCTTCCTGTTTCTCACAAAAACTCTGACAACTCAAGGCACTTCTGTGAAACTTTTGCACCCAAAGGGGGTGCTGAGGTGAATCTCCACACAGCAGAGCCCCCTCCACGAGAGGAGCACCTCCTCCTCTCTCCATGGCCCTGCATGGAGAAATGGCATCAGCTGACTCAGAAGCAGCTGAAAAAAAAAAATCCTGATATGCTGAAGAAGAAAATCTCAGAAGATAATTATTATCTGGACAGTTGTTTATTATTTGATGAAGGTTTTAAGACACAGAGAGACTGAGTGACTGAGTGACACTCCTCATGTTTGTCATAAATTACGCTGTTACGGAAGTACAGTCTTTTGTTCTGAAAAAAAAAAAAAAAAAACTATGTTGAGCAATACTCCAATGTTCTTTAAGAAATATTTTACAATGCATGATCAGAAGTGTTTTTGATGAGTATGGATCAGTGAGTGAGATGGTTACAGGGAAGGGTCCTCCGTATTCGCAAATTTAGTGTATTTGGATGTCCCTGGTCCATGAAAACGGTTGGAAAACTCTAATCATAATTAAAAACCACTGGGAACTCTAAGAATAGATTAATAGATGATCGGATTGGGACTTTAAATGGTTGTGTCATCCTTTGTTTTTTATATAATATATAAAGGTACAGTTTTTTTTTTTTTTAAACCAGCTATATGGTCCGCAAACCCAGTGGTCAAAAACCCACAAAATATTTGGTTTCAATGCCACCGCCACTTTGGTTTTAAACAAACACTTTTTATTCTCATACTGTCTCAAAACTGTTCTTTTTACCAGCTCTGTGTGGTTCTGGCTTTCAAACCTGGCACACAAAAGGCATTATATTTTCTAGTGATTCATTCGATAAGGGCTCCTTTATGACATTTCAAACTCCAAGTACTAAATTTGACATGCCCAAGTCTCACTTTTTCAGATATTTGCAGGTCCGTAGCTTTGTCATAAAACACTTTACGTCTTATCCAGCTAAACCTTCCCCATCTCCTCTGTTTGCATCTCCAATCTATCTCTGGGGTCAAATCTCTCGCACATATAACTTGCTACATCACATAGAACTCACATCTTTAGATAGATTGAAAAATCTATGGGAATATGACCTAAACTTACAGATTCCAGACGACATCTGGGACAGGAGTATCAATCGTATTCACTCAACATCTATTTGTGTACAACACTGTATAATACAAATAAGTTTATTCCATCGTGCTTATTTAACAAAAGAAACTGGCAAGAATATCCAGAACTTCTGATGATAGATATCTAAGTTGCAGTCAGGCAGCTGCCACAATGAGTAAAAAAGTTTATATGTTCATCTCACATATATACAGCAGAACTATAGAATAGAATAGAATAGAATAGAATAGAATAGAATAGAATAGAATAGCCTTTATTGTCCTTGTACATAGTACAACGAAATTTGAGCGCTACCCACTTGGTTCAAAAACAAGGTGAAATAATAATAAAAAAGTGAAAAGTAACATTAATAATAGTAATAAAATATAAAATATATACATAAGCAGCATGAAGGTGAAATAAAAACTGAGGTAGACCCTAAACCATACACGAAGGTCTTTCGAGTTCTTCCAAATAAGCAAGGTCTGACTTCATGTCAAACAAATGCTATAACCTTTCTATCTCTGTTAGCCTGAAGACTGATACTGATGAAATAGAAGGATGCTCGGCATCTTTCATTTATTCAATGGGTGAGAGAAGTTTTGTTATGTCTGAAAATGGAGTACTTGTGGCACAGTTTACAGGGCTCCATGGAAGCCTTTTATCACGTATGTTTGCTTTTTGCATGAATGAGAAGGTATAATTACTGTTGATTACTTATAATTAATGCTAGTGTGACTTAAAATGGTGCAGTGCTGTGCGTTAGTTATGTGTGTAAGTGTACGTTTACTGATGTGTATATCTATGGAAAGGATACTTTGCAATATTATTTTTTTATTATTTTTTTTTTTAGCATTTCTTTGGTATATACTTTAAGATTTAATTTAATGTCTAATTATTTTTGTCTGTTATTGTTTTTTATATTTCTTAAATATTTCGGGTTTAACTTTAATCGGGCACACCACTGGTTGGTATGACTGTGAAATGTGTTTTTTGTGTTGGTACAAATCCTTTGATATGCTCAAAGTTTTGTAAAAACTGAAAATCTTTAAATTAAGTTTTTAAAAAAGTCTGTTCTTGCAGTTCTGGTTGATCTATAACTGGTGCGACTTTCAAATCATATATGTGGACAAAAGAACCATTCTTGATCTCCTTTTGTCACAGCTGTTATTGTTGGAATAGTTTTTAAAGCTCTTAGTGTCAAAAAGGACTATTTCCTTATTGAACCTTTTCCCACCATTCAAAAAGCAAAATTCTAGTGATTGTGAGTGCAGCTCTGCTCTCATTATTGATTGACTATTCGGAAAATGAAGGTAGATCTCCTCAGAGGTTCCAGAACTTGTAATGCATGAATCAAACTGGAATTTACTCATAAGGTATAGCAGTAAAAAGCACATCTCCACTGTTTATTTTCATGAAAGGTTTCTTTAAAATTAAAATTATGTTTGCAGCGAAGACAGCATGATCTTTATTTTTAATTATGCTGCCACTAATTAAAGTCTTCCAGGCTTTCATTTGAACGAGCATTGTTCTGCCTTATCAACAGCTTAGGGGAGGAGCTTTGAATCCACTGTAACCCACAGAAACACTTTATGAACATTTTCTTTCTCAAAAGGGACATTAAATGTTCTACAATTCTGAATTTCAAAGCTAAATGACCAAATGTATTCAATGTTTCAGCATGAGACAACAACATCCTATATATATATATGTATGGAGCCCTTATACATCAGTTTAACTAGAAAGTTCACCTCTTATTGCTTGTTTTGGTCAAGAAGATGGAGATGGGCTTTTTGTTCAAACTAGGTATATAAAATATACCTATTAAAACATTGCAATTGTTTGTGATTAATCACAATCCAAAGTGTAATTCATGTTGTAATTTTTTTTAATCGATTGGCAGCACTAATTATTAATGAATGTCCTAAATGTACAGTTTTGTGTGTGCTTTCATATTGTGATTACTCGCATATAAGTGGTCGCAAAAAACTGTAACAAAAAAAGATAATCGCAATTAATCGTGATTAATGATCCATGCTCGTGATTAAAAAGTTTATAATTGAATCAATCACTACCAGTAAAAAATAATTTCAAAACTAGACAATTGATCATTGATTTACAACAATTGATTATTGATATACTATAATGTAAAAAGGACCAACAAAAACGCTCCAGGTTTGTTCTGTGATTAAACTTGTCATAGAGGAAAAGAAATAAAGCCGTACACAACTACATCCGCGGTTAGAAATCTGATGCTGAAAAATCTCAACTTTCTAAAGCTTAAAGGAAAAACTCTGCATCTGTTATCTGAGTACTCAATGTAGTTTATAGGCATGTGCAGTGAAAAGGTATGCTTGATTGGCTGCAGTCAAGAGGTGTAGAATGATGATTGGCTAATGGTAATTTTATATATATATATATTTGTTTATTTTTGATGGCCTGGAATCAACAAACACATAAATATACTTTGGTCAATTCAACATGTGTTATGCAGTAATACCTTAAAATGCTGCTGCCATTATTTCTCAAAGGAAATGATGCATCCTGGCATTTTAGCATCCAGGTATAAATGAGTGCTGAACACTGACACAAAGAACACTCCCAATCTTCACTTCTTCATTTATGATGCACAGATTAAAGTCTTTTATTTCATAACTGAACTCAATCATATTAACTCAGTCAAGCATGTCATAACTTCCAAAGAACCATTTAGTCAGGCTTCGCTAATTTGCAACAACCTTAAAAGTTGTTGTATCTTGACTTTGAGGAACTTGTTGCAACAATTAAAGTCTCACAATATCCAGTTTCATCACTGTTTTTTCTTTATTCTGTTGTACCCAGTCAGTGAACAGATTTTCTAGATAGATAAATGAAGGGATCACGCCTCACATGAATTCGGCTTAATGGGACAGTAAAGCGCCTTATATTAAGGCTTCGAAATGCCAAGAAACAGAACATAAAGCGGAAAAACCTTAAAACCCTTTTAGACGAGGATTTGATGCCCGTTTTGGTGCTGACTGCGGTTTTTGCTGATGTCTGCACCATAAATGAAATAAGAGAAACACCTGAGCAAACATAAACTAGAAGAGAAAAAGACATGAAAGCACCTTGGATTGTCATATGTGGTTTCCTGCAGAGCTATTCAGCCTCTAAACCCAGAGAAAATGATCACTTTAAACATGATCTCTCTAAGAGGTAAATCCAATCTCTCTGGGGGGGTTGACAACTTAAAGACACTATGCCAGGTCAGTGTGACTGAGGGGATTGCTGAATTTCTAAACCTGTGAGTTGCAAAGTATGAAGATAGGATAGTTCTAATGCCCGATTTAACATGATTTACCTTGTTCTATCTATCTATCTATCTATCTATCTATCTATCTATCTATCTATCTATCTATCTATCTATCTATCTATCTATCTATCTATCTATCTGTTGGTTCATTTTCTTAATGCCATGGTAACAAAGCTGTTGCTGTAAATCGAGATCTAAATGATAAACTTCTTTAAAGTACCTCACAAACATGTTCTTAATTTTAGTCTTAGTGCACCAGCTTACATCAAAAATTGATTACCTTTTACTAAAAATTGATTACCTTTTACTAAGTCTAAATGCTTTTCTGTCTGCCACAGCAGTTTCTTTTGATTGCAGAAATTAGTTTTTTCATCAGGACAAATGAGAAAAAGATTATCCCATAAAGCAAAGAAAAAAAAAAAAATTCACTAGACAGACTAAAGGTTCAGCTTTAGAAATGTTGAAAAAAGGGACGGAAAAACAGGTTCCAACCTCAATGCACAGAACTGGATATGCTGATGTCCAACCAATGTGGTAAATAAAGTAAGTGTTGGAATCCAATATCTGTCCAGACTAATAACTGAGACTATATATATATATATATGTATATATTGTTGGACATGACTTCAGAAAAAAATAAATGATCTCACATATTGCCATAAAGCAGGTGTGATGATAAGTCACTGATTGAATAACTGTAATGTGAATAACTGTAAAGTGAAAATTAAAAGAAGATGACTGTGATAATCCAATTTTGTCCTGAAATGTAGAAATTTTATTCAAGGCTGGAGCTGTGGTATGAGGATTAGAATGATCAGGAGGATCCAAAAGGGCCATGCTGTTGAAATAAAACATTGTTATTGAAAGCTAATGAATCATCAATGATATTCATCGTTTTAAGACCACAGCAGTCTGTTCAAAATCCCACTGCAATCCTTCTTAAAGACGTTGGATCAGAGTGGCAGAGCAAAGGAGAGAAATCTGCCACAGCCAGTTCAAAAAAGATGGTTAATAATAAACATACTTTTAGGAAAAAAAAATGTTTTGTTTTCGTTTTATGCAGTTGCCTTGACAGTGAGTAAAATGTTGTATACAATGTCATAGTTATGAATAGAACATCAACATAAAATCATTTTTAGAAGCTTTCAATAAAAAAAAGTAATATAAGATTTTGTATCCTTGAAGGTAATAATAGTCTGTAAATATTAAAAAGAGAATATAACCCTATAGTCATTTGTGTCATATTTAATATGGGCATTTCTGAGACCCTTAAAAACCCAGTTGTATAGAACGTCAATTTTTCGCCCTGTAGTTCATCCTCATTCCACTAGGGGCAGTATAAGGACTTTTCCTGCTCATTTCAAAATGGCTGCTTCCATGACATCTCAAAAACACTTTTGGAGTGAAAAGTTTAGCTAACTTTCAAGACCTTATAGTGAGAATAACTCATCTGTTGTTGATCAGAAGACTTCCTTTATTAAAATAATGCAAACATTTTGGATAAATAATTAACTATAATACAGTTATACCAAAAAATGTGTATCAAATTTGAGACAGTGGGTGAGTTTTTCCTGAACACTCAAAGCTAAAACTTACTAAATCACCCAAATGTGTTATAATTTTAATATCTGTATCTCCCCCAAAAATGTTTTTGCTTTTTTTTCATCAAAACATTTAAAACAATAAAAAAACAAATCTATATTTTATTTAAGAAAATGGGCTTTCACGGTTGAATTAATCATGTCCCAGAGAAGCTCCTTCCATACATATTATGACTCCCTACTACACGTTTTACGCCTAAAAATATCTAAAGATGACATGTAGATGTACTGCAAGACAAATTCCAACACATTTGGAAGAACCAGATCATGTCGGAAGATTTCTTCTATATTATTCTGGCGTACACGCTTTCCCTTCCTGCTTGACTTTTTCCTCCGGCTTACTGATGATGATGTGCTGAGGTCTCTTTACCTAATAGATGAAGATGGCATTTAAACAGGAAGACAGAAAAACACAAGCGCATATATTCTCAACACTTGACAGTAAAACCGGAGTCTAGACATAATACAGCGTGGCATTCTTGTCTGAGCTCCACAAGCTTTTGTTTTACCAGACAACAAATATCCGTCTTTTCCCTACAAACTTGAGAAAATATCAGTGAGTTTAACATAATGTTACATTATTAGCTCTCTTTTTAACATTTCTGAAGCAACACAACTTCTATGCTTTTCAGATTTTTATGGCAGTATCATTCTGAAAATAAAAGTATCACTGTAACACTGACTGTGATTGACACCTTTGAGGACATCTTTCCTGGTTGTTGTTGTAACGACAGTTGATTCCCACCGGCGGGGGTTGACCAATGAGCTGCCATCATTCTGACGTGTCTGAGTCACAGCTGTGTAAGGGTGTCATTATGCAAACTAGACATTTGCCTTCTGATGACTGTCACAATTCTAAGTATATACCTTGTAAGGAGTAACCATGGTAACCTGTCTTGTGTGGTTAGGAGTATAGGGCTACTTAGACAAATGTTCATAGCTAATACTGGTCATTACTTGCAGCATCCCCATAACAATGATACTATATTAAAGTATATTAATTTGCTGTATTTTATTGGAAGCTTGTTTTCTGACTCAGCACTATCAATAAGCTGTTAAACATTAGTTTGAATCCACTTTCTGGCTCTGTTGCCAGAATCAGATGGTCAGATTTCCTAAAGAGTCTTTTTCAGGTTGATGCTGCCACACATTTTCTTTTTTTAACTTGAATTATAATTATAATTGTTAGTTTTGTAGATGTTTAAGTATATTCATAAGTCTTTATTAAGCCTTAACCTCTGTTTTTGTGGATCTAGTCAAGCGAAAATGTTATTTTGTCCCAAAAGTAATTTTCCCTTTTTTTTACCCACATGGTCCAAGTCTAAACTCAGACATTTGTTAAGTATGCAACACAATTTTGCATTTTTGTTTTCACTAACAAAATAAACTGTAGAATTAAAATGCTTTTTTTTTCGGGGCATGCCAAGGGGATTTTGTTTTAGAGTCTCCCTATGACGTTTTTTTTAAAGAAAAAAAAAAACATTGCCAATAGTGTTTTAATTATGATTATGGAGTTTTTAACCAAAATTCCAGAACCTAACTATCTTAAAAAGCCATGTTTCATGTTGATCTAAAGTCTTTGAGTCAAAAATCTCCTCTGAGGGGGCGCGGCTTTTGGTGATGAACTTTGCAGCCACGCCCCCTGGCTGGAAATTTAAAACATTTATATAAATGCTTTACGCAAAACTGTAATAGTGCAATATTTTAAACTAAGACTGGAAGGTAGAACATTTTAAGTTTAGAACATTTTAAGTTTAGACTTACGCTCGGTTCACACTGGACGCGGAACCGCTGGAAAGAGGCGCGGAACGGAGGCTGCTTCCATTGTTAACCTATGCTGTGATTCACACCAGCCGTGAAGCGCCGCGGATTTCCGCAGACGTCTCACACCATGCAACAATTGTGTTAACATCCGGTTTAGTTTTATGCGTTAGTGATCCATGTCTGGCAGGAAGTTACGGCAAGTCACATGATAAAATCCAGTCATTTTTCAAAATATTACTAATTTTTCCACAATAAAATACAGCGATTGATGCGCTCATATTTTTGTACCTAAACGCACTGTTGAGATGAAAATACACAGAAAACAAAGACTCACAGACCAACGCAAGAGCATGACTACAGAGCGGGGGAGGGGAGAGGTGTTGGTTGGGGTGAGGAGGGTGGGGTGTCTGATGGCAAAAAAAAAAAAAAAAACTTACTAACCACAGCTTAGCAGAAGCGCCTGTCGACTCGACGATGGAATGTGCAGACACCGCTTTGCAGCCCTTCCGTGTCCGGTGTGTACCAGGCGTTTTACAGTTAGTGAACATTTAAGTTCATCGTGAAGCTTTTTCCTTCTGCAGCAAAGTAGCTAGAAGCAGCCTTACCCTTTTTACTTCTGACTCAATGTTTTACCAGCTTCTGCAAACCTTAGAGCTCTGCTGGGTTTGTATGCCATCAACAGACCCCTTTATCCGTCCATCTGTTATTCACGCATAGCAAGGTATCAGTGATTCCTGGAGTTTATCTCAGCAGTTTTAGTCCAAATGAGGGCTAGACCCTGGCTAGGTTTTAAGATCTGATGGGTTTTGGGTCCCACACTGCTTAAGGATTTAGAATCCAGTTGTAATGTTTTTAAATTAATTTTACATGCAACTGGCAGCCGGTGTTAGCACTATGTGATGTGGTCTGTCGTTCTCTTTTTCTGCATAAAACTCCAACTACTTCAAGCTTTCTAACATTCTTTGTCTGGAAGAGGAGAGAGAAGACTTACAGTAATCCACCCTCCAGGAAATGAAGGGATGACATTTCTCCAAATTTTGTCTGAACATGAGATCTCCGAGAATTACTATTTAACTTAGATGGTTGTCCTTAATCGAAACATTGAAACTCAAGTCTGTGTCTTTTGTGACACCAAGATTTCAAACTTTTATTCTTTTGGAATTCAGTTTTCTTCTCTTTCTATCGTGTTTCTCATTAAAACAGCAGAGGTCTGAGTATCAAACCCTGAGGCACTCCTAATGGCACGCAGGAGCCCTGGGTTCGATCCTCCATCCCGATTGGGTCCCTAGGCAAGACCCTTGACACTGCTGCCTAACTGGTCCCTGTGCCCTTTATTAGTGATCCATGTCTGGCCGGTCCCTGTGCCCTTCAAATATAGGGTTGTGTCAGGAAGGCCATCCGGTGTTAAAACTCTGCCAAATCACTGATGCGAAACAGTGGGTGCTTTTTCACTGTGTCGACCCCGAAAGGAATAAGCTGAAAGTGAAGAAGAAGAAGTATGTACAAGAGGTTGTTTATGGTCAAAAAATTGCTCAAGTGGTTCAAAATTAACTTTTCCATTTTTTTTCCAAAAAAGGATAAGAAATGAACCTGTAATTGGTAAACACAGAAAGTTCAATTTCTTCAAGCTGGATTTCTTTAGAAAGGGGTGATATAACGGTCTTGAACGAATATGGAATAAATAAATAAATTAATAAACGCAGCATTCATCTTCACAGATAAAAAGTGTTTTTTGGAAATGAGTTAGCAACGGTTGTTGAGTTTATTTGAGCTAAAGTGTGAAAGCAACAGTTTTAGTAATTTTTTATTTCTTGCTGAGATGTTTCTTTCTGCCACACTATAGCTAAAATGTGGTTACCTTATTTGAGATGGATGAATATTGGATGGATGATTGTGTTATTGTGATGTTTTGTATTTTCTGTCAAACAATGAACTTATTGCACTTGCTTCATGATAGAAAGTCAATAGCTAACTGAATAGAGGGAATCATTATCCTTTCAACTGTCACAAACAAAACATGGAAAGTATTGAGAATTATTGATTTTACAACTGATATGATTAACAAAAAAAGCTTATCTGGCCTTTTTTTAAACTTAGAGTTTCTCTTTGTCACCATCGATGTGAAAATTGGTTTTAGAGTACGTTTACTCTCTTCTGGTACCAGAGTGTTCCTTCGCTGAGCTTCTCTTCTTTAAGAGATGAATTCAACTTTCTCAGGTGCATTTAATCCATCAAATTCTAAAGTGAAAATCACCAAGAAGCAAATCAGCATAATCCTGTTAAACTTTTACTCCTGACAGTCACTTTATGTTGTGACCAACAAATCCAAGAAAACCCAGAAGATCCAAATCTGTGAGGGCAGTGTTGGAAACATCAACATCTTCAGTCAGAAGTGTGTCACCACCAATGTGTGGGTTCTTGGAATCAATGCAGAGGACCGAATGTTACAATGGTTCCAAAGATTCTATCAGCAAACCAGTCCATAGAGAAAAAAGAAGTCAGCTCAAAGACATTATCCTGAAAAATATTAATAGGGCCGGTCTTGAACCTATAATAGAGTCTTTAAACATGGCAGAGGGAAAACCTTGAAAAACTTCTTGTTTGGAGGTTTTGATTGCAACATGTTATTGTGTTTCAGATAAACACTATAACTAGATAACTGTTAAATCTTCCAGTTAAAGCTTCAGACCCAGTACTCAAGTTTCATATAACAGTTTTCTGCCACACTTTGTGAAGAAAAGTTTTCATGGTCATCCACAAGAAAAATCTAGTGTCTACCAGAAGTGGTTTGTATGTTTATGATGACATTCTTAGGTTGACTTTCCATTCCCAGTTGAACACTGCTGCACATGCTCAGATGTCGATCAGGGTCTCTGCATTTGTAGGTAAAGCAAGCTAACCAGATTCCAAGATGTCAAGCCACTGTGCTTCAGTCACTGGTTTACCTCCCTTTTCTTTTGGATTTTACAGAACAGTACTTGTAAATGCATGTTTTGTACCCACTTTTCTAGAATAAGATAAGTTGTAAGGACTGGTGCAGTGGATAGCCCTCTTGCTTCACACCAAGCAGGCTTTGGTTCAAACATGCTTCATAGGTTATTTGGTGTCTCTAAATTGCCCCTAGATTTGTGAGTGAGTGTGCAGACCAGTGACCTGTTTGGGGTGTACCCTGCCTTCAACCAACAGTAGCTAGGTTGACTCCAGGAACCCAATGACCTCAAAAAGGATTCAGTGGGTTCTACAGAATGATGGATGGACAGGTTCTAGATAGAAACATAGATTTAATTAATTAATTCTGGACTCTTCTGGATAGTCCAGTCAATCATTAAAACCACACTAATGGAATAAAAAAACAAATGCAGTCATAAAAAGTATTATTAACCCTCGTGCTATCTAATGGGCTCCAGATGACCCCACCTTTATATCGATGTGTGATCCCTCCCATGACAAAGGTGGACAGGATGTCATGTCTGCCACGGACACCAGTGAAGATTCATTGAAAAAAAAAAAAACTATTACAAGGACAGAATATAAATTAGCTTAAACAACAGATAAAAAGGCACCTATTTCAATGTTTCCACGTAATCGAATGGAAGCATATGGAACTAAGCATGCTATTACTTTTATTAAGTAATTATTGTTTTCTGATTAATTTACCAAAAGGTAAACTTGAGCACGAAGGTGCGTTAGAATGTTCCTTCTGGAAGAAACAAACCAAAAGGTAATTATAATCATTAATTAGACAATTTATATAATATGTATTTTCAAATTGTTTATTATAAACTAATAACCCTGGGATACTGTAGCATCAAACAGTGACTTTTGCTTCACTAAACCGTAACATTTAAACCTCCTTAGGACATGTAGAGTAATTCTTCCTGACTTACATTCAATAGGGTTTCAAGAGTAATACGTATAATTTGGGAAAGACTGAAACTATGATTCATTTGGTACTCTTACAAGAATGTAAGACAAAAATAAACATAATGTTACAAGAGCTTCAACAATAATCCCTTCTGTTCGGGAGCGTCTGTGTTCGGCACTGATTTCCTCCTGTCAGTTTTGCAGCCCGCTTGGTTGGACATGCTGTCTGGCTAATGTATGATTGATTGTTGGAATAGGAGATACTTCACTGCCTCTGACTTCCCTCCCTGTGTACAAGGCTAATGGGCCAGCCAGTGGTTGACACAGCTTCACATCTGTGTGTGCTTCTTCTCCCTGGGTGTTTTGTAAAGTTTTTTTTACTTTTTTGGGCCAATTTGTAATTTTGATGGATTTATGCTACCGATACCTATGTCTAAATGACTGATGTCAGGTTTTGTTTTGCAAGTGCATTGAAGTCAAAAGCAGGCCTGTCATTGGCTAAATAAGGCAGAACCATTAGAGATGCCATTATTTTGTTACCTTGCCATCTTCTTTATAGTCTTTTCATCATTCTCTGCTCCTTTAAGTGCAGTCCTAATTTTTGTGGATGTAAAAAATGGAAGAAAGAAGGGGGTTTTAAAAAACACCAGAAAATATAACAATTAATTTAAATTAGAATAAGAACCAGTCAGACCAAAAGCTTTTCTCTTGACACATACTTATCATGTTTTGACAATAGCAGCATTAGGATTTATCTGAAAGCAACAAGCTAGTAGCAGATGATTTCACATAATCCTTTTTTCATTATCCTCCTTAATCTGATTCCATACATTCTCCTTATCGCATCAAAGTTGCCCGATGTGCCCAATCAAAGACTGCCAAGCCCACGCTGAGGCTGGAGCTTGGTCCCTGTTTACTGCCAAGTTATTTTTAATGTAGAAATATTGTGTGGCATTTGTGGTTGTTGTCCCTGTCAAAGAATCGGTCGTCTGGTGTAATTCTTACGGGGTTATTTTAATAGCAGCCTTCAGCTTCTTCATGCTTTGAATGCAACAAACAACCTATTCAAAAAAGGCCAACCTCAGTGGCTTTGATTTAGAGCATGGGTTCCCAAAGTGTGGCCCACGGGCTGTAAATATGGCCCGCCAAAGGTTTTCTTTTGGCCCGCCAAGTTGTGGCTGTGGAAGCCAGGGAGTGCTTAGTTAAAACCCCTTACCTGTTTCCCATTGATTCTCTATGGCGTTCCAAAACTACGGCTGTAATATAGTTTTGGCACTTTCTTTGCCTGCGGCTACGGGTGAAACAGCCCACAAGAGAGTGAGCCCTGGGCTTTTTTTTGTATTAGACATTCCCAAGATCTGTCACGATCACTTCTGATGCTTTCAGCTGCCTTTTTCAGCTAGCCAAGATAGACCGACAACGGCAAACGGATAAAGTCAAAAGACCAGCTCCACGTCTCTCTTTAGGATCCCAGTTTGCTGTTTGGGTTGCGATTTGTGTGTCGGGCGTGGCAAGATTGATGTGGCGCGTCAACCGATCAGGGACTCAGCAGTAACTAGATTAAAAGGTGGAAAAGGAGATTAAATATGGCGATTTGTGCGGGGATTTTTGTCCTGGACTTTTTTTTTAAACCCATGAGGCTAAGCAGTACATTTGACACGCATCAAAAGAGACGTGGCAGATGCAATTTTGACGCACTTGCTGCATCTAGTGTGAATGCAGCATAAGACTGGAATGTCGAGAGTTCAAATCCATGATCAAGTTATGCCAAAGACAATGAATATGGCATCCAGTGCTTCCCTGTTTGGCATTAAGGGGTTAGATATGGGGTTAAAAGTTCCTGAATGCAATAGCCCTGCAACCAATCTCGACGCGACACATACGGAAGTATGTTTCAGGCCCCTTCTGCGTCACTTTTTGACGTTTTAGATGCGCCCCCAGCTTGTATTTTTTCACGTGCTGGCTGTTCCGATTAAATCAATCAATCAAATATACTTTATGCCCCGAAGGAAATTTGTTTTGAATTCAGTGGCCGCATAGCTACATTCATTCACGTACACAACTCTGTACAAGTTTCAGTGGAACAGCAAACAACACACACCTAAGAACATACTTTATGGTGAAAAACAGAATATTAAAAGTGCTACGCTGGAGTTAAGCACCTCTAGGAAAAAGTTGTTTGCGCAGTGACTCCATGTCAGAAAAGGTTAAAATATAAAAGAAATTCAAAACACCCATAAAATGTCAAGTACGTAGTCTAAAATCCATAAAAGTCACAAGTCAAAAACACAATGTACGAAACAGCCTTTAAGATAAAAACTGGTAGTTAAGAGTGTAAATATATATTTCTAGTATGTACAGTAGTTCATAATTTAGCTAAAATGGGCTCCTGTGCTTAATCAGACTTGTTCATTAGTGGAACGGATGTCTTGTGTCTCAATGCTTGGTAGCACCGCCCTAATGGTAAGACTCCATATTCGTTGTGCATTAGATGGGAGGGTACATTTATAATTCTTTTTGCCGGTCCCCTGACACGAGTCATAATAAGAAGTCTCAAACCTCCAGGCCATGAACTGGTATTGGTCCGAGGGCCACTCAGTACTAGGCCACAGACAATAATCGGGTCCCCAACCCTTGGGACGCGGTCCGGTACAGGTTCCCAAGCCCGGTACTCTAACCCGGTACCGGTTCTGCGCCTCTTACCACATCCCGAGGGTTGGGGCCCCAAGATTTACACCCAGCATGTCAAAAAAACGATGCGTCTGAGACACCTAAAATGTCAAAAAGTGATGTGGAGATGGGCCCAAACCATATGTCCATATATGACGACTTGGGAGTGGGAATGTGTAGCTGCAACAGACTGGACCTGTTCAGGATGCATCCAACCTTCAACCAACTTTTGGCTACAGCAGCCCTGTGACTCTGAACAGAGTTCAGCAGGTTGGTTGGATGAATAGATGGATGAATGGATGGAGCTCACATGAAAAATGACAGTCTGACGTTAGGACCAACTACTCTCCACTAACTCCTGCATCCTTCATTGAGCTCACTTGTAACACCCTCTCCTGGAGTGAACAGCGGTCGATTTATGGTGGCCCATTACCCTTTTATTACTATAAGTAACAATGAATTATTGTTTGTAATCAAGACATTGGGTTGTTGAGAACAATATTAGGTTCACTTCATATATCATCGGAGAATTACTAGTGTAGAGACAATGAAAAATGAGGACAGTGTTGTGGAGAATCCTCTCATAACTGCTTTTGTTTAATCAACCCACAACTGAAGGCGGTCGTAAGGCTTGGAGCTCCAAACGCTTGGAGATGCACCAAACCTTGAAACATATGGGCACGGCACTCCGTCAATTGTTGAAGGAATTGCTTATTAGCAAAGTGCAATTAATCATAGCCATGTGTTGGTCACCTGGGCAACTGAAAAGCACCGAACTGAAAGCAGTGGGGACTGGGCTCCAGCGGTCTTTCTAAATGCCTCTAATAAAACATGCGGTGCTGTGCGCACAGCTGCTTGGTTGTTTGTCAAAACAGCACTTGATGCACTCACATGCCAAGTATTAGATGAGAAACAGACTGTTTCATCATGCTGACAGGCGTGAGGGCAAAATAAATAACCCCGCTGTGAAGTCGAGTTCCTTTTGTCTAGCCCCTTTTGTCCACATCACTTTGCATTTGACAAACAACAAATGCGTCCCTCAACTAATGTATTTGTAAAAGAGGTATTCTGGTGTGACACGCGTTTCAAGTTGGCTTAGTGACACCAGTGTTGCCCACAACATCTCATTTCAGAGAAATAACATTTATGGCACAAAATAAAAAACACAATTCCCTTACCAGAGGCTCCCCATGGGGTGTTAGCAGCTTGGATGATGAAGGCTTTTGAAACTCCACCTCCCAGAGGGAAGAGCTTCATTGCAACTGTTCCTTCTGGGTGTAATAAACCTCCATTGATCCGGTGACAGCCCAGATTAAAATCAATCGTGAGTCCACAGTTTCCCAGTGTGGCAGACTGCACAGACCATCAAATGTGAAGAAATGGTGTGTGCAGGAACGTTGAGCATGGAACTTGTGCCTGCAGGTGTGTGCATCAACAAAACAATGGACACTTAATAAAATAAGGTCTTTGTGGCTGCTTGTCTCGCTTTTAACCCTCTAAGTCAGATGAGCCCACCCTCTGGCCCTAAGAAATACAGACATAAGTAGCCTCTATAACATACATTTTGTCAGAATATTGTCAGAAGATGTCTATAAATAATAAAAAATGCATCAGTGTTGCTGTGTTGCAATGCTTGATTTGGTTTGGATATCTCTGTTAGGCATGGTTTTGGAAATTATTTTACTACATGTGCATATTTGAATGACAAAAAACCCATTTTATTTCATCTTAATGTGAAAAAAGGTAACATTTTACTGCCAAAATACTGAATCAATTTGATCTCAATGCACAACTTAAAATGTAAATTGAATTTTAAATTTTTGTATTTGAAACCTTTTTTTTTTATTTTGTAATATTAACTAAATAAGGAGTTTAAACATGGAGTGAACTTCTCTTAAATTACCATACTAAATATAAGACTTACTATAGAGGAAAAGCAATTGAATAATCTAAATTAATATCAAATTCTAATATGAATTAACCTTAACATAAATCAAAGGTACACAGTGGTATGTTTTGGCAATAGAGTCTGTTGATATGATACGTAATGCAATATACATCTCGTAATACAATATGTATCACGATAAATCACAAGACTGTGCAAAATATTTTTTCCCTATTCTTTAAAAGACTAAGAAAAAAAACACTCTACCTGAATATTAGTATGCCTTTTGTTGAAACCAAATTTTATGCTTGTAACGAGGACACGGAGGCGTTTGGATCCATATGTAAGTTTAATAGCAACCAAAAAAGGCAAGGGCACAACAAAGATTTAGTCAGAAGCCAGGCAGGAGTCGAAAAAAACGTGGAGCGAGACAGGGAGGCGAGGAGAACAGGCAAAAGGTCAAAACATGGTCAAGTAAAAGATACAAAAGAACCGCTCAGGATTGCTAAGTAGACGCCAGGCAATACTTCGAAAGAAGCAAAGTTCAAATGGAGCATATAAATAGTGAGGCTGATGAGAAACAGCTGGTGATGACGTGGAGAGAGTGATTGATTGACCAGAGATGGAGAGGAAGTAGCAAAAGAGGTTAAGATTTTGGAGAGGGCTCCCTCTGATGGTTGGAGGTGGAACTGAAGGACCAAACCCTGACAATTGAGCTTTTATTTTGCTATGAAACTGGCAGCAATGTGGCACAGAGTTTCATTTGGGTAAAAACTAAGTATTTCATGGTTAATAACAACAAAAACTGCAAACCTGACTGACTGCGGACTGGTTCTCTCCAGATCTTGTTGCTGTTGTTTTGTCTGGTGTAGAGATCCTCAAAGGGCCCAGTGTGCTGTGCTGTCAACTAGTGGTATAAGTGGAAAATGTAAGACGCTTAACTGCGTTTGCTCATAAATTGTTAATTAATTATTAACTTGTCAGCATTTAAATAAATGAAATATTGCAATTTATTGCCAAATTATTTTCCCCTAGTTCTAAATGCTTATTTCTCTCTAAAAACTCTATGGAAACTCTATGGAATTGGACGTTTGTTTTTCTGGAAAACAAACGGTTAGAAGCCAGACTGCAGTTATTAGATGGATGCTAGTGACTCATTCTTTGCAAGTATTTGAGATGTAAAATATCATGCAGATGCAGTTATTGTAAAGGGTGTGCTTATACTGCGGTGATTATGTTTGTGCACTTCACCACACTTTGTTAAGACGCAGTGCGAGTGCAACAGCCATTTGAGCTTGTGAACTGTGCCTGCTGGCACAGGAAATGAAATAAATAATGATGAAAAAAATGATGACCGTGCCTTGTCGTCATTTTGAGGATGCAGCTCTGATCTGAAAATTAAAGGGCAGAGGATTAGCTATAGATACAAAGCAGATGAATTCCCCTGAAGTTTGCAAGATTACAGTATAATTAATGTATCTGAGCTCCAAGTTATTTGTTGGTGCATGAAATGCAATAGTTCAGCTCAGTCAGTGCCATTAATTTATGAGGCAGATTTAATGCGTCTTAACAATTTAAGCATTCAGCTGCTTTGCCAATGCAGCAAATTAAACTTGGTTATTAGAAAGTAACTAAAACTGGAAAAATACAATAGACCACACACTTTTCCTTATGTAAATATCTCGTTTTGAAGGGAACAACATCATTTACCTTAAAGCGGCCATACCTAATAATCCCAACTTTTTGAGCTTTTACGTGTCATACTATCCATTCCTCTCTATAAAGAACCCCAAAGCGGTATTTTGATTTGCTCACGCATTTCTGAGTAATCCTCTAAAAACCTCAACAGCAGCCTGTCCCATACCCACGAAAACGAGGAGCTCCTCACGATCTGATGTAACATCGTGAGACAGAACGTTTAAGGGAGGGTCTGCTCTGCCAGCACCGCCCCCAGTCTAATACCAACACCCAATTTCTCCATGGCTAGCAGCGATCAGCAAAAACTTTCATTTTAGATGCAGAATATCGTATATCTTCCAATTGTGTCCTGTCTTTAATAAATTCCAGCTCAAACAGCTGTTCTTAGCTTTAGAGCCCCCACTCCCCCGGCGGGCCCAGTCATGCAGACGTCGAGTGTATTTGTGTTGTGAACCAGTGTGGCGATGGCTGGGCCTACTAAGGGCAGATATATAGTATGTGCATCCATCTTTGAGGAAGTTTGGATTATTTTCATGGGAGAAATGAAGACACGCTGCCAAAGGCTCCACGATGACGTCGTAAAATGGGCAGCACCCACACGAGGCAGAGGCAGGCGGAGCCTCAGGAATCGAGTAGTTTTACTTCCAGGTTGGAAAAAACTTGCAAAAAATAACTAATACTTCATAAATAATTAGTTTTTTTAGTGTTCCAAGGGTAATATATGATCACATATATGGATATAGTTTACTTTGGATGGCTTAAGACAATCACCATATTGCCCCTTTTAAAGAAACTCATTGTAACTTTCATTACATTTAAAAATAACTATTGATGACTTGGTTTAGGTTTTAGGAATAACAAACATTACTCTTCCATGCATCTATTATAAATATTTCAATATTTAGAAAATCAAAATAACTATTTAATGACTCACTTTGATCATCTTTTGATCTGTTCTAAAACCGCTCCCATTGGTCTGGCAATTCAGATTATGCAGATATTGGCCAAAAAAAAAAAAAAATCCTGTTTTTTTTTTTTTTTCTAGGACATAGTTTCTGCAGAGCGACAGTAGTAATTTACCTCTGAGTGGTGGGCAAGACCGTTGGCCTGCTCCCATTTTCCCATCATCCATCTGTTTACACTCTCTCCCACTAACCCTCACATCCCCAAATGAACTGTACCGGTTGCATGTGAGGACTGGTGCGATAGTTAAATGGGAAGATTCACAGTTTGTAATTTTGACTAGATGAGGTTGAGTGTATTCAGCTCCGATCCAATACTGCTGATTGTCAGCAAAACACTCAGCACCGCACATAAAACAAATCTCCTCCAATAGCTCTTTTAGAGCGGCCCCAGACAAGGCCTAGGGACACGGCAATGATTAAAAAAGAAAAGAGAAACTATATTATAACCACTGACCTTGATCTTTTAAAGCCCAACTTTGATGGTTTCCTCATTCGAGTTACTGCAGGACATAGACCCCCCATTGAGCCAGGCCTTTGATGCGAGGCTGAATTCACTAAGGCCTCTTAACAGACACACTTGGTAGTGAAAGCTGACGATAATGATGAGTACAACACTGGTATAATGGAATGATGTGATTCATTGCTGAAAGGCACAAGGGAAAAGGTCCGTTTGACCAGTGAAGAGTGAGAGGCGTCAATGGCTGGAGGAACACTGCTGGATTGCTTGGGACAAGGTGAAAATCAGCAATGAGCCATGAATAGAAATAGCTGCTCTCCCAGTCTCAAAGGATGACCAGAGTTTCTGGAGGTGGGAAACTGGTTTGATGTGCCCTTGATTGGTTTTTCAGATTCAAACTTTTTCTCTCGCTTTTGGAAGTGACATTACCACAAGAGTTAAGGTTCTGAACTATAAAGTTACACATTTTATGTTTTTTTTTAATTTATTTAATGAGATGAGGATGGAAACATTTATATATTTAGTAACAGCATTTTTCAAACTTTTATGCATCTAAAAACATAAAACTGTAATGTAGTTTTCTAACATTTTATTCTTTTGGGGAGGGGTTTGCAACCAGCGTAAGCAAAAATATCATCTAAAAAGTCACTACTTTAAGCATTCTTTAAATTTTGGTATCTCCATCTCCCTAAAGCCCAGTGTAAGTTTTAGACCTTTATATTACGTAGTTGTTATGTTTATGTGTATTGGTTTCGTTTAGTATTTGTATCGTTCATATAATATACAATATAAACAACCATTAAAGAAATGTATAGACAGAAGCTTATTAAATGTCTTTCCTTCAATACCCAACAATGTCCTTGCTGATCAGTTTAACAGTGAAGTAGATCCAATCAAATGAAAAAAAAGATAATCTTTCACAAATATAGAAACAAGTAAATCAAATCCTTTTATATTTGTGTTCTGTAATCATTTAAACATTTAAGTTTTAAGCTTTTTTGAACTGCAAATAAATTCTTAATTTAAATTCATTACTCAATTAATTCCCCAATTCCACACCAAGAACTGAAACACATAACATCAGGATGAACTTTAACCTGTTTAAAATGATAAAGACCTCTTAAAATACACTAAATAACTCTTTAATAAATAGTTTCTATATGTTTTTAAACTAACCTATGTTTAACAATATAAACAATTTCAAATACTTCAACATAAATAATGTCCTTTTAATTATAAAGTTTGTGTCAAAATAAATAAAGAATTTATTGATTCAAAATACTATGCCCTATTAACTATTCTAATTACTTTTTTTATTCAAACAATGAGTCAATGATAGTTTTTCCTACATTTCCCAAAATTTTTGCACAATATGAAAGATATGGAACAACTAAAGAACAGTAAACAAGATACAAACTCTTTACACGTCTTTTAATCATTGCTGATTTAAAAAATAATACAAATATATCTAGAAACTTTGTGTTTTATGAAATTTATGAGATTTCCAAGACAATTTATTATCAATTATTACATCTAAAAACTGTACTTCTTTAAAAAATTGACTTTCTTTTTCACTTAGATGTAATTTACCATTTGGTCCCTTTCTGTTGCCATTAAAAAAAAAATCATAAATTTAGTTTTGTTTTCATTTAGTGACAACTTGTCGTAATCAAACCATTTTCAATCAAATTAAATTCTCGTTCAATTACATTCAGAAACTTATCAATATATTTTCATGTACAAAAAATGCTGGTGTCATCAGCAAGCATGACACATCTCAACTTTGGTGATATTGAAAATATATCATTAATATAAATTGAAAATAATGTTGGTCCAAGCACTGAACCTTGTAGGAGTCCACAAAAACTCTTTTCTTAATTTGAATGTATATTATTGATAGCTAAATATTGAACCTATTATATATTTCCAAGTAACTTTCTTAACTATTGATTTGTTTTGGCTCGAAGATCATAATATTTGCATTTTTGTAACAAAAAAGAATGATCAATAGTATCAAACGCCTTGCTTAAATCAGCAAAAATAGCAATCGTATGTTCTGAAGTTTTCAGAATCATTTTTATATGCAACACTTTACAGTGGGAAGTGTTTATGCAATCCTCGTAAATCAGCTGATTCTTGTTGGTTGTGTGAATGGTTGAGGATTTACAGTATGTATCCCAAATAGCGTATGTCTTTTGGGCATTTCCAGCAACATCTCCAGTGTAAAATGGTTAAAAGTCAAATTGCAATATCCATTATTCATTCATTAAACAACTTTGTGATTTGAAAATGAATTTTAAATATTTCTGAAAGGACAACAAAATGAAATTTGGTTTAAAAATCATCTAACTTTAATAGATTTAAAAAGCTAATCACCTTTTTTAAATCAGTTTTCATGACCTGGCTGTATTTTCAGAACTGTTTTGTCATTGACATTCACCTTTTTCATTCAGATTCTACCTAATACTTTAGGACATTAAGGAGGGAGAAATAGTAAACAGCTACTGAAATGTGGTGTCCTCTTTTTGTGTTCAGTGACATGATACCATGGATGTTGTTCTCAGGTTTGGTCTGCCAGCAAAGATTTCCATACCCTCTGCAGGATAGGACAGCAGGTATTTGGAATCAAACTTTTAGGACATATTTCAACACCTGAACATCTCACAGAAGTCATAATCACATCATGAAGCTGCATGGAAACCCAGCTAATTAGAGTATTTTGAGTTTGGTTACATGGTGGGCACTTTTGGAGATCTGTCCAGACTGACTAAATAAGGTTTTGAGCAAAACTCTGTGTATTTTTTTGTCAATTGCCTTAAGACTGAATGCATGGAAGTAATACTTACATTTTAGTGGTGTTGCTATGTCAATTTACCAGGCTGAGTTTGGTCCAATGTCCTTTAAGGAACCACAAACATCCATTCAACATATCCATTTCTTCTGCATGTGAAACAATACAGACCAGATCTACATGTTATCTCTTTGTCATAAAATACAAAGGGTTCATTGGGTTGAGTTCAGTAAAATCACTAACTTATGCAATCAACATCCACGAAAAGCAAAGCGGTAATTACATTTAGGTGTGGGATGCAGAACTTTTGGCAGCTCAAGCAGGAATTTCAATTGGCTTTCACCACTGACTTTTGAAACCACATTTATGCAATCCACTGTGCTCTTCAAACATTACTGCAACAAAAGATCATAAAAGCACTCAGAATACACTGCAACCTGAGGCTGTTTTGCACAGCATGCCTGAATGCTGATCATGAGAAGATTATGGTGAGATGCATAAACACTGCACATTCTGACATATTCTATTCCTGAATGGGAGCTCCTTTTTTTTCTTGTAACATCAAATTTTACTCATAGCTAAATACGAGACATTCTGTTTTACATACACTTTGTATTGCTTCTTTTTCTCTGATATGGGTCATTTGGGTCGTTATCCTGTTGAAAGACCCATCCATGACCCATTTTTTAAGCCTCCTGGTGGACGAAGGAATGTTCTTACTCAGGATTTGACAGTACATGGCTCTGTCCATCCTCCCATCCTCTTAGTGAAGTAGGCCTGCAGAAAAACAACCCCAAACCATAATGTTTCCACCTCCTTGCTTGAAAGTGGAGATGATGTTCTTGGGGTCCTAAGCAGCATTTCTCTTCCTCCAAACACAACACGTTCAGTTGATGCTAAAGTGCTCAATGTTGCTCTCATCCAACTACAGCACCTTCTCCCAATCACTAAATTGTGAAGGTGTTCTTTGGCAAACTTTAGGTAGGCCTGCACATGTGTGGACTTAAGCAAGGGGGTACTATGCAGACTCTGCAAGATGTTAAAACCCATGTGGCATAAAGTCTTACCAATATTTTTTTTTTGGTGACTGTGGTTCCATCTGCTTTGATATCATCAATTCCTGTGTTGCTTTAGGCTGATTTGTCACTGTTCTCATGATCATGAAAACCCCACCAGGTAAGATGTTGATTGAAGCCCCAGACCTATAAGTGTATATTTTGTTACTATTGCACCAGAATAGTCTACTTAATTCCCTGCTTAATTCTGATATGTGTGTGTGTGTATATATATATATATATATATATATATATATATATATATATACATGCATCCAGTGTTTCCCTGCTTATTCATGGTATTTTAAGATTTTTTTTAGTCGTGGAACTCTTCTGGTTTGTCGCAAAAACTCAGACAACTCAAGATGCTTGCATGAAACTTGTGCCCTAAGGAGGTACTTGCGGTGCTGAGGTGTTTTTCTGCTATATACACTGCTCAGAAAAATTAATGGAGCACTTTAAAGAAACACATTAGATACATCAGATCTCAATATGAAGTTGGATATCTATACAAATAACAACAGGGCAGTGTCAGAACAAAACGATGTCAAGTTTTTTAATGGAAATAAAAGTTTTCAGCCTACAGAGGCTCAATTGTGTAGACACCATCAAATCAGAGTGAAATGAAGATGTGGCAGGCTAGTTTTTTCCAAAACTTAATTTCTGCAACTCAAAATGATTTTCAGTATCTTGTGTGGCCTCCACGAGCTTGTATGCATGCTTGACAACGTTGCGGCATGCTCCTAATGAGACAACGGATGGTGTCTTGTGGCATTTCCTCCCAGATCTGTGTGAGGGCATCCCTGAGCTGTTGTACAGTCTGAGGAGCAACCTGGCGGCGCTTAATGGACCCAAACATAATGTCCCAGAGATGTTCTATTGTGTTTAAGTCAGGGGATCGTGAAGGCCATTCAATTTATTCAATTCCTTCATCCTCCAGGTACTGCCTGCATACTCTTACCACGTGAGGCCGGACATTGTCGTGCATTAGGAGGAAACCAGGACCTACTGCACCAGCGTAGGGTCTGACAATGGGTTCAAGGATTTCATCTGGATACCTTATGGCAGTCAGAGCACCATTTCCTAGGCAGTAGAGGTCTGTGCGTCCCTCCATGGATATGCCTCCCCAGACCATCACTGACCCACCCCCAAACCTGTCATGTTGAATGACGTTGCAGGCAGCATAACGTTCTCCTTGTCTTCTCCAGACTCTTTCACATCTATCACAGGTGCTCAGGATGAACCTGCTCTCATCTGTGAAAAGTACAGGGCACCAGTGGCGGATCTGCCAATTCTGATGTTCTTGAGCAAATGCCAGTGGAGCTCCACGGTGCTGGGCAGTGAGCACAGGGCCCACTACAGGACATGGGGCCTTCAGGCCACCTTCATGAAGTCAGTTCCTGATTGTTTGGGTAGAGACATTCACACCAGTGGCCCTCTGGAGGTCATTCTGTAGGGCACGAACAGTGTTCAGCCTGTTCCGCCTTGCACAAAGGAGCAGGTATGGGTCCTGCTGAGGGGTTGAGGACCTTCTACGGCCCTGTCCAGCTCTCCCAGAATAACCACCAGTCTCCTGAAATCTCCTCCATGTTCTGGAGATTGTGCTGGGAGACACATTAAACCTTCTTGCTGCAGCACGTGTGGATGTGCCATCCTGGAGAAGTTGGACAACCTGTTCAACTTCTGTAGGGTTAAGGAATCTCCTCATACTGCCAGTAGAGATAATTATCAAACCAAAATCAGCACGAGTGGAAAACCAGCCAAAAAAGATCAAGAGGGAGAAACTTGAAATGACCTCCACATGTAACACCAGTCCTGTTTTGAGGGTTTTCTAACTGTTGCCACTGAAGTGCACCTGTTGTTAATTCCATGAACACCAATACAGCTGAAATTGATTAACGAGGACCTCAGCTGCTGAACCAACCAGAAAATTATCACACAGGTTTAATTCAATTCATGCCAGGCCCAATAAAAAAAAGTGTTCCTTTAATATATATATATATATATATATATATATATATATATATATATATATTCGCAGATCTTTTTTTCCAGTCACGTGAGTCTTTCGGTTTGTCACAAAAACTAACAACTCAAGACACTTGGATGAAACATTTTCATTTTTCATATGGAAAGAGGTGCTGAGGTGTATCTCCAGTGTCTATCTGAGGTGTGTAAATATATATATAGATATATTGGGATCCAGCATTATTCAATAAAACCGAACCGTTCAATACACTTTCGAAGGTTTAGTACGACATTTTTCACAAAACACATTTTATATATTTAGTATATAGCGGATTAAAGTGGACTATTCAAATAGTCTGCACTTGGGGGACGAAGGCCGCGAGCGGCAGGCTGTGACAGCCCCAGCCGCAGAGTATTAAATAGTCCGCTTTTGGTGAAAAGGTGATCTAAACCACAAAAATAGCAAGCTTAAAGTACTAACAACCGATTTAATATCCATTTCATTGGCAAGTCACCATGGTATAAGCGTGATAATACCCGATGAAAGCCTGAACCGCTGAGCTAAAGCGAAGGACTGTTTCTTCAATGAATTTGATTAATACATATCAACGTGTTAATTCTTTTTGATTAATTGCGTGCGTTAATGCATTAATTTTCATAGCTCTAATTTATATATATATATATATATATATATATATATATATATATATATATATATATATATATATATATATATATATACATATATATATATATTTATATACACACACCTCAGATAGACAAGTCCTCTTTTCTTATATATACACACATATGTATACAATAGACACAGAGAAATTGTGCTTTTACATCCTCTCACATCCACCTCATGCATAACTGGAGCTCCATGCAGCTGTTTTAAATGGACTGACACAGTTCAGAATCTGCAGTCAGCATTATCAGACATAAGTCCCCGGTCTCTCTGCTTCCACTTTAGCCCTCAAATGACAGCTGATAAGCTCACTGGAACATTGAAGCAGTTTCAATATAGAACCGTCCCTGAGCAGGGCTGCTAGGATGTGTGCACGAGTGTTTGTGTGCTTTCTGATAAAAGTGAGAGGGACAGAAAACAAACAAATCCCCTTTCAGCTCCATCTGCAGTTGGTAACAAAACAAATTTAATCCTATAATACTTAACAGATGACTAGATTTTAATTTAGGGCTTGCAATAAGCACACACATGCACTTCTAACTAGGCACAGTCTGCTCATATGCTCACTCAAGAGGTATCAAAGAAATGAATTCTTTGGTTTGTGGCATATCTACGTGAAATTACAAGAATTTCAATTTTTCCCCTCCTTCACCCTCATCTACATTTGTGTCACAATGCAGACTTTTGCTTTCAGCTAGAAAGCTAAAAGTCAAGTAAAATTGATGTTTAATGAGAATGATTTGCTCTGGCTCTTTATCGCGCCAACATCAGCCGACACTGGCAGTTTTAATACTGCATGTCATTCAAGGAGCTTCTCACAATGCCACAAGGAATACAAACAGCCCCATCACCTGCGTTCAAATCGCATATTTACTCAATGAGATAAACATACAGGTGGCGGAGGCATGCTAGTATTGTGCTGGAGATTGGAATTGTGCTCACAACCCGAGGCGAGACAAGCGGTGCTGTGTTCATCAGTAACAACAGCATGATGGAGGTAGAGAGCACTGAAGATAAGAGGGCCTGCATCCTTTCAGCCTTCTAATGGAATGACATGGCATCAAAAGGGTTCAGAGAGCAGACAGATTGATAGGGGTGGGGTATTTGGTTTGAGCCACTCCCCAGGATACCTTGTAAGATTGACATTTAAAATACAAAGAGGAACTGAGCTCCCAAATCCATTTTATCTTGTCTCTCTTTCTTTCTTTTTTTGTTTGGTAAGTTGCAGGCTAGTCCCGGAGGACTTAGCAAATGGCATGACAAATCGTAGAGTTTGTTTGTATGTGTGCCCTATGAGTGGATTTGGTATGGCTATATTTTTAGAGCTAATTATGAAAGTTTTTAATCAAAAGTCATATAAGGTGATGCGTCGAAGGGCCATGTCCCTGCAGCTGACTCACTGCCGTTTCTTCCTAATTCCTTTTGCTCTGAGGATTCCTTCGGTCTCATCAGTGCCTCAGCTGAAGTGTTTTTGCGCCACAAAGGAGCAGTTTTTCAGCAACCGTGAATAAATAAATAATAATAGCTATACATAAAAAGGATTTATGGCAATAAATGATTTCCTTTGTGGAAAAAAACAGATAAATAATTCTAACAGAAAGCAGAAATAGAGTTGGCTTCAGCTTAGAAACGTATCTTTTAAATTCCTTTAATGTGAAATATCAAAAGATGATTTAAGCATAAACACACACGCTTTCTTTTTAATAGTGTTTTGATTATTTTTTCACTTTGGAAGAAAAAATAGACAGTTTTAGAAATCTGATCACTTTACAATACAAATATATATGTTTTTAACAAAAACTGTTTCTGGAGTAAATGCATCAATTTCATGGTTACATTGTTTTAAACGACATCAAGACTTCGCATAAAAGCTTGTAGCTGCATTGTAAAGAAATGTACTTGTTTCACCTAAAGGATTTTCGATATTTCTCAGTTTAAACAACATTAATTTCAGTTTAAATTTGTTCTAATGTATTTCCAGTGAAAGTGAGACTGATGAGTTTATTCTACTTTAGCAAACTTCCCTTTGTGTTCATTGAGAAGGATTAAAGGAAAATGTTAATGAAATCACTTAAGGCTTTAATTCACCTGTTGCAGTCAATATGTTCTATTAGTCACAAAAATGTTTATTGTTTTGCTTAATATTAATGCTTTATTGTTATTTATCCTCTCAATACCTTCAAATGGAGTAATTTGTTAATTGAAAATGAATAAATTAAGTCAGCTTAAACCATTGACTGTATATGCAAACTGGACTGAGTGAGTATGATGTCATTGGTTTCCTTCCTGCTCCAACAAAATTAAGTTAATCAAGACGGCATTTTTTTTCGCCATACGGACGTCACCATGTTGGAGATAACAAGAATGAGCTGCCTGAGTCACCATCGCTATGGCAACCGTTCTCACCAATCACATACTTTTAATAGTGAATCTGATTGGGCAATTTATAACAAATAACTCGAACAACAGAAATAAATAGGATTAGCTTAATATTAAGAAAAGGTACACTGTAAAAAGTCAAAGGTTGGATCAATTTACAAAAGCTTAGTAATTTGTTACAGTAAAAAAAAGAAGTTTAATGTTTAAGTTGAGCAAACCATCAACTCAAAATTTTGGTAATAATTTTTAATGTTAAAATTTACAAAACTTTTGTTAGTTGATCCAATGTTTCACTTTTTACAAGGTTGCAGAGCAAGAATTGTAATTCTGACAATAGCAATGCGAATAATAGTTGTTTATTTCTCAATATAAGACTTTTTGGAACTTTTTGGTGGGCGCTTCCTGTTTGGGACAACAGGGGGGCGGAGTCACTCATTCCAGATTTCTTAAAGAGTCAATGGTTTAAACACATTTTTTTTTATATAAAGGAATTTAATTTTTTAATCAATCAATAAGGAAGAGAGGATTTTTCTGATCTGGTCATTTGCAATCTGATACAAAAATTATGTTTTACTGTATTAACAATTTCTAATACCTTAACATAAACAATTTCCTTTAATTTTAAACTTTTACTCAAACAAAAACAAACAATATCCTACTCCGTTAACTATTTTTTTTGCAGTTTAACCAAGGATTCCATGATAGTTTCATTTGATTTCAGTATATTGGTGTAGTGGCTTCATTCTTTTTGCACAAAACAATATGGAGATATTACTGTAATGTAACCAGAGTTCACCATTTTTTCACTTTCTATGACTGTTTTTTTGCCTATTTATGGCCGTGTGAACCTGCTAGGATTAAGTCCAACTGCCATTGTGCAAAACACACAGAAGGTACCTAGTTTAATGTCACGATGTAAGTAGAAGCATGTTTTTTGAACCCAAACCCCTTCACCGAAGCACACCTCTGAGCATCATTCATGGTGTTTTTATGATGAAACCATTACTAAATAAAAAAATAGCAATATCACTTTCATAATGCAACCAGCTGAAATCACTCTTCATTGGTTGTGATATTATTTTAATAAAAAAAAGTTGGGCCACATTTTACCCTTCAGCAGTAGTCTGTTTCATTAATATCCTATTGTTTCGTCTGCTCCCACAGCTAATAATGGCCAAAAAGAACAACACAATCAACAACTGACAGTTCCTGTAAATGTGTTTATTACAGCTGTTGCCAGGAGACATGAGGTTCTCCTTTCGGGGGGGCTGAGTCAGTGACGGTGTCAGCCAGTGTCAAAGACGTTTTCTCTCATTGGCAGCTTGAGTCATGAAAAGTGTTAAAGGAAAGTATGATGTCAACCCACAAGACAAAGTTTGTGCCCAAAATAAAATCTTCATGTGCCTATGCTTTGTTGTTTACTTTTTTGCAGCCGTTTCAAGTTTTTTCAGCAACAAGATGAACTGTTAAGTTATTTTATAAAATGTGCAAATACTTAAATAGATGCAACACATTCATACAAATATGATTTCATTATCCTTATTTTTCTCCCACATTTCTTTAATGCATTCAGGACTGGATGTACTTAATTTTTCCTAATGCCATAAAAATAAAGGTGTGAAAGACACCTGTCCCGCATGTTTCTGATCCAAGTGATTGGTCTTAAAGGTGTGATCACAACAGTGACAGCTGAACTGACCAATCTGCAGCATGTTTGCACTGTCTTCATCCTTTGAGCTGAGAATCTAATGAATCAGGAGTATGTGTGGAGGACGGATTTTCTGTGACGAATCTGAAACTCCAAAAACAGACTTTCTGAATCCAGTTCAGATTTATAGCAAGTTCCTTAAGTTATATTTTTTGTAACATTTACATCAGTGCTCACCAAACTTTAAGAAAGTCTTTTAAATTGAGTGACTTGTGTAAAGAATGATTCAGATTCCAGTAGTTTTTCCAAATAAAACTTCCTTCAGAATCAGATTATGAATCAAACAAAAAAAATGAGGTTGTGTTAAAAAGTGGGTTTTAAGAAAAGACTTAAAAACAGGCAATGTTGCAGATTAGATTCTTTAACATGAATTGGAAGATTGTTCCAGAGTCTCGGAGCTGCTGCAGCAAAGGCAAGGTCACTTAGTCTTTGACTGGCCACCATTTTCCTTTTTTTCTAACATGTAAACAACCTGTTTGTCTTCATTTTATTGATCGAATATATGAATAAAGGGCAGCTGTGTAAAAAAGAAAAACAAATGTAAACGATCTATTACAAAGTTAACACCCTAAACAAAGTGCATTCATACTGTATGGCTCTCAAATCATGCCGAATCAATGGGAACCCAATCAGGAAAAGCTAATAGAAGGAAATGAAAGGAATAAGTCTTTTGGATTTGGACCACAGCTTATTTGAACATCGTCGACCTTTAGAAAGGCTGTTTAGCTTGAACGACCATTGAACCAGCATAAAAATGCATACATCCCTTTCTAGCAAAATGTCCAATCCTCTTCTTGTAATGTCAGAACAGAAGTGGGAACTTGGACTCGACCCTTTGAGATGATACTTTTATGAAAAATATATATATTTCTTATTCTTTACTGTTAGACCTCAGACTTGACTGTAACTTCAAAAGAGACTTGGGAGCATCTCTGTGTCAGAACACTCATTTAGCAAGTTTTTCAGGAGTATAATTTGCAGTTTTTTCATAGTTCAACCAGGGGTGGGACTTATACTCATGAGTGACTTATTTTTGTGTGTGCGTTTTTTTTATTTTTTATTTTTTTTTAAGACATTAATAGGTTCATATATTCGTTATTTTCCCAATGAAAAGGAATTTTTCCTCAAACAACTGCTAGAGGGCGCTGCATCTGACTATAAGAATTTGCTACTGACAGCGGCAGAAGAAGTGTCGTCCAAAACAAACATGGAAGAGAATCTGATCATTTTCCTCTTAAACTTTGATATTTTTCTTATACAGATCAAAAGATTAGCATTCTTGTACTTATTTATTTAGCTACACTGGACTTTTCTCTCAAAAGTGTGACTTATACTCCAGAGTGACTTCTATATGGTTTTCTTCTTGTTGATTAGACATTTTTTTGCTCATGCGACTTATACTCTGGTTCAATTTGCCGACTGGTAAATATGGTAAGCAGAAAGCATCTTGACTTTTTCACAGATCTGATGCCACCTCCTTAACGGATTAGGAGAAATAAATACAACAGCAAACAACAACAGTCCCTTTCCTGTATTACAGTGTAGAAAATAAAATGGAGCTGGTTTAGAGTGGCAGCCTAGAAGAGGCATAAATGTAAACTGCCTAAATCATATAATGCTTAATTTGTTAAGGAAATCTCTTAGTTGCCTTTTGCAACCAATGTTCTATTTCATTGGTTGCTCTATTGATTTTTTTTTTTTAATTGTGTTTGTATGGAGCTATTTTGGGGCCATACATTTTTAAATAATTTGCCGTGCGGCAAAAGAGGACGGACCTCCGGTTTGCGGCCCGAAGGTCGAGGAGCTCTGATTTAATGGGAACAGCCAGTACCTCCGCAGGAGCATGCAGGTCCCGCAGCCGCTTCCACATCCAGGAAAAGAAAGGCGACGTGCACGGGGGTGATCGATTCTGTTGAGGTCTCACACTGCAACCAGGAGTGATTCCATCTACCAGGCCGGACAAGCGCCATGTACAAAACATTTACTGGCCCTCCGCAGTATCACTGCACCACTGGCGCCATATACTTAACGGTGTTCTGTAGGCTTTAGAAAGGCGACCCACCACAGACCCATTTTATTTAAGCATTAGGACGTTTTCTACGCCTGTATTTAACACGATAAGATGGCGCTTTGGAACAGGCTAGAACAGCGTTTTGGAAGCACGGTTTGTATGCGATAAAACTGCTTTTTACACTCATCTTGGGTCAACTGCAGAATATGATAATACAGATTAAACAGACATTTTCTGTTATCACAATTCTAGGAGTCAGTGAATGCACCGAGACTGAAGTTACCACTCTCATCAATTTTGATTGGTCCTTCGTGTTAGCCCCGCCACAACGGGGCCAAAAGTTTTGAAACTAAAATTCTCAGATTCGAAAACGAAAAACAAAGTACAAAGTGAAAAAAAAATTTGAAATTGAAATTTTGAGTTTTGAAACCTAAAAAACAAGACATTTGAAGCTAAAAATAATTAAATTTATTTTAGAATAGCAAAAAGTTTTGGACATTTTTCTTTTTTTGGCCCAAACAGCAATATTTTTTTCAAAATGTTTTATTAGGAAATGTTTTATCTGCATTACATGGTAGCGTTTTGAAATTCTTGCAATTTTATTTTCAAATATTTATGCCCCAAAAATAGGTCCATATGCATGAATTAAAAACAATTTCGCAAAACTGTAAAATTAATTAACTAGGTAGAGGTGGTGTTAGAGGTTGCTTCTTCCCACTCCTTCTCAAGCAATCAAACTCTACTTTAGCTAATAATTATTATATTTAATAAATCAAATGTGACATAAGTGTATCTTTTTTTTTTCTAGTCAATGCATTCCATTATTTCTATAAGTTTGAACAATGTGTGTGTTTTGTCCTGCTTGTCCACAATCTGTTTGAAATAAACCAAATCAATCAATAAATCAATCAACTAATCAATCAAATGCACTTGAAAAAAATTTTTTTGAAATAAAATTTTATAAAGCTTGTAATTTAACTGTTGAATTAGATATATTCAGTTCAGCAATCTTTATATTCTTTATGTATTACGTATTCTTTATGTATATCAAAGGTTCTCATAGTTCTTAAGACTTGACTTTAGACCAGCTAATTGGCTAATTTAGGTTTAAATCAGCCAATATTTTTCATGGACCGGTCCGAACGGGGCCGAAGTTGGTATTTTTAAGCTTCTGGTTTCTGAAAATCTATTTTCTAAAAAAAATTGTTCTACAACAAATTTATATAAAAAATGTCCAGTACCGGTACCGCCGGTACCAAGTGACCCACAGCTCGTGGATTGGAGACCACTGCTCAACACTTGGAGGTGACTATAACATTAAATTAGATCTAACATTTGAACCCACGTTTTCTTTTATACAAAAGACCCTACTTGTAATATGATTCCCAATTAAAACAGTAAATGCTTGTTTTTTCTTTAAGTTGCTGTTAACCATGAACATTTTTTGACAACTCAGATGGCTTAAATATTTATTGTAACTGCGATTAGACAACAAATATTTTAGGGTGCCAGCATTCAGCATATGTCTATGAATAGCCTAAAGAGTGTGTCATTCTTTCTAAAGCCGCTTGTGTGCCAAACAGAGAATACACTCATCTGGCTCTATTTTCTGACATCCGTTCATTCCCAAACAGACACTTCTACTACTCTGTGTTAACATCCGGACCAATGACACCGCATCGCCCGATTCTAAGACAAATCCATGATTAACATTCTCACATACCTCCAGGCATCCGTCTCAGTGTGTTGTTGGCTATGTCTTCCACTCATTAAGCACATTTGTGGACAACTTGAATAACCGTTTGTGAAAGATTTGTCTCTCATTATTCTCATGCTCTGTTTGGAGCGGAAGTGAAAATAATTCTGTCATGTGCTGATAAATTAAAAAGCTTCTTTTTTTTTTTTTTTTTTGGTGCATTGGTAAAATCTACAATGCTTCATGCATTAAATTCTGCACTGAAACATTAACCAGAAAACAAAAACAAGCCGTTTATGTATTTTAGGACCAAATCTATTCCTCAGTGGGCAAATCAGGAAGCTTTGAGTAACTCAGTGAGTGACTTAACAGTTAGTAAGTATAGCTAATTGCTCTCTTTGCTCCTGTTTGCTTCCAAACATATCGGGCAGCAATTAGACAACATTATTCAAACATTTTCTGACATTGTTAGTGTACTGGAGCTCTCACTGCAGTCCCCTGTCCCTCTTGCTCATTATGCAGGCTGCTCTAATTGAAATTCTCACAAATGCAAACCTCTCTTCTAAGCATGAGGACTGAGGAGGAAATGTACACACGGATCAGAATTGAGTCAACATCATTACCGCATAGCCTGCCTCTTAGTACTGGAGAAAGGCTTATTCTTTTTTTTTTTTTTTCCCCATTTTCTTTTTAAGTACACATTACTGCCTTTAATTCAAGATCTAAAGTGCAGCATACTTTTGTTCAAATGTAGAAATAATTACATGTTAATAAGAAATAAGTTTTACTGTAATCTAATAGCAAATTCAAGTTTTTTGTCGACATGTTTTGTTGTCTGGGATATTTTCTTTTGACTACACTTTGAAAGCATGTGCACAAAGGTCATATATTGATGGAGAAGTTTTGTTGACTAGAAATAACTGGGTACCTCACAAAACGATGCAATACACGGCTTACGATATCGATGATATCGCGATACTGCAATGACTGGTAAAAATCATCTCTAATAACTCACAATATAACCACATTTATTTTTTATTTGAACACAATAATAATAAACAAGCTGTCACATTCTGTGCAACAAATAACAGACACTTTCGTGCAACATTGTTGAAATAAAAGGTTAAAACCCATCGAGAATAAATTGCAGGACTAAATGTTGCGATATATCACAATATCCATATTTTCGCACACCTCTATGGCTGAGGGTTGTTTTTTTTTTTTTTTTCTTTCTCTTGTGATTTTATTTGTACCAATGAGTTTATCAGCCTTCCAAACAAAACTAATAAATTCAAGTTCAAATGCATCAAATGGCCGTTGCTTGGCGCCACTATTGGTTTGGTTTGCTTAGCTAATGTTACAGTAAGCTATATACATGTAGAAGTGATCGAATTGAAACTGTTTTTTTTTTCAGAAAAAAAGCAAAAAAAAAAAAAACAAGCAACAATACTTTGACATCCTCCTTAAAACGTCTTCTGTGGCGAAATTGACAACATGAGCGTGTCACCCTACGTATAAAAATGTATGATGTTTGAGCTCTCTTATGGGGTCCAGATGACCCCACCCTTACATTCAGGTTTTAGCTCTTCCATGACAAAGGTGGACAAGACTTCATGTCTGTCATTGGACACCAGTAAAGATGACAATAATTAAAAAAAAAAAAAAAGCACTGTCTTGTGGGGTCCAGATGACCTCTAGCATGTACTGGAGCAATTTGCAGCTGAGTGTGAAGTGGCTTGGATGATGGTCAGCATTGCTAAGTCTGAGGCCGGTGGATGGAGTGCTCCTGCCTCAGGTGGAGGAGATTAAGGACCTTGGGGTCTTTTTAACGAGTGAGGGAAGATCGGTGTGTCACATTTACAAGTGGATTGGAGCGGTGTCCGCCGTTATGCGGTCGCTGCACCGGTCTGTTGTGGTAAAAAGAGAGCTGTGACATATTTCCGGTTTTAAATAAGAGTTTATTTGCTTCTGGTTGTGGCTATCTATATGCATGGACTTAGTAAATCTCTGTGTACTTTCCGTGTTATTGGTTTATTTTTGTTATTTCTTACATTATTACGTTAGAACATTTAAAACCTGTTCAACAAAACCTTTATGTGTAAATAAACTTTAACGTGACTTTCAGACAACTGATCTACTCTCAGCTGATGATGAGGAGCCTCTGTGTTCGTCATGGAGAGATAGCAGCGTGTGCTAACGGACACCTTCGCCTGTGTTGAGACGTTTTAGGAAAGGGACTCACGTCTCAGACTGATTCTACCTAACGCTGAGCATTATTTTTAAACAACTGTAGAAACAGTTTGCTATAGAGTAATTGAAACACAAATAACATGGAATAAAGATAAAGACAGCGATAGCCAGACGTGTTTTTAATGCTAATTAGCATTAGCCCGAGTGAACAGTGACAATTGTATTCACACGTAATTTTCTAAATAATGCAGTCAGTTCTTAACTTTTTTTCTTTGCTGCACAGACCCGAAGGAAAAATTAAGGTTAGGATTATGGTTCTGGTTTGGGTTAATGCTCCCAATGGTTTCTGATAGCGGCTGTGCTCTAGCAGCATGACAGCTAACGGGGCTTCATTAAATACTACGACCAGTAACAGCATTTAGCTTAAAATACGTGAAACAATGCAGCAACTGCATCTTGCCTGCACCTATTACATGTTGCCAACATGAATTTCCATGAAGCTTCATCTGCCCATCACTAGCAGGAAGGCAAATAAACAGGCAGGAGTCAAAACACAGAATCAGACAAAAGGAGGTACGCTTAGAGTGTTAGCAAACTAAACAAGACTTCGCACTGGGCAGATGTTGGAGAGTGAATTATATACAGAGCGGTTGATGAGATGATGAGAGACAGCTGAGGAAGGCTTGCACTAGAGAGCAATGGATCATGGGAGATGTAGTAGAGGAAGGGAGCAGGGAGCATCAGTACTCTGGTGAGAGCTCCTTCTGGTGGTTGGAGGTGGAGTTTGATGATTGAATAATAACATCACAAATAGTCTTTTTTTTCAAATTGCAGTGTTAAAAACACTATAGGAGTTAATTGTCACCATTAAAACAAAATTGACAAAGGCAAAATAATCTGTCATATTAGTATAAATAACGAAAAATACCATGAGACCAAAATTTGCATCTAATTTTACTTTTATTTAAAAATGTAATTAGGTAAAGGGCTGTCAAATTGCACAATAAAAATTCAGATTAAGCTGTCAATTGGAAATTAATTCTTAATTCAATTAGAGGAGCTGCTACTAAATATTGATAACAATATTTCAGATTTGGTGATACGTTATTCCAGCTGCCTTGTACACACACGTTAACACAAGTACACTGTTTTATAAAACTGGCCTCAGGTGTTTGGTGGTGATTCTTAAACTGAAGTGCTCCAAAGAAACAAAACAAACAAATGTGCAACAGAATGATTGTTACCCCAGGTCTATTGAAATATTTGCAGCTGCAAGGATTTATGTATCAATAATTACTATAAACATTTGAGTTATTGCAAATCCAACTCCAGCCACGTGTCCAAAAACCTTGAGGCTCTGAACGCATCGGAGCCTCTTGCATTTGGACAGTAAAATGCAGGTTAGAGAGCTCATGTTGACTGGTGTGCTGCAGCACTTTCAGCATCCTGTAATGATTGAGAGTCTTTAATACATACAAGTAATGTAAAAAAGTTTATTTCTTGCAGATATTTCATTAAATCTATGGAAATGAGCAAGAGGTTGTGGCATTTCTAACGTATTAAAAGTCATCTATTATGCCCACTCAGTTTTTAATTTTTATATTAATCTTAAGTATTTCATAAAACAAATACGCACAATTGAAGTTACTTTTTTTAAATTATGTTTTTTGTTTGTTTAATTTATTGGTTATTTTTAATGTCACTGTTAGTTATATCCAACTGCTAACAAGATTTAACCGTTTTTAGGGAAAATGGCTACATCACTCATAGTACTAGGCTGGAACCATGAAGAAACCACTTTAAAATCTGATTTTCTGCTCATACAAATAGAATAAACCAGTGTACCTTACCCCATTATAAAGCTTTAATTCTCTAATAGTGACAATTGGTTAAACTTTGATGTTTTTTTTTTTTTTTTACACGAGGCTTTAGTTTATAAAGTTTAGCCAGTGACTAAAACTACAAATTTTGCTGTTTATTCATCAGATACTTTTGTGAAGATTATCTTATGTTTATCAGTAAAATTGTACCTCAACTCGGACAAGGAAAATTCCACCCTAAGCCAAAGCTCCAATGTGTTGCACTCCACAGGATTGACCATGAATTCATTTGTAAAAAAGTAAATTTTCCAGATATGAGACTACTGCTTTCTACTGAGCCCAACAAATAGAAGTTAAAAGAAGTTAGTTTTTTTAATCTAAAAAGAAGTTGAAAAATATTCTGGTTACTAACTGGTGTGCACACAAGACAGTAATTGTTTTTTTTTTCTAAAAATTGAAGTCAGAAAAAAATTCTGGTTGCTAATTGGTGCACACTAGTTACTATCTGGGCTGCACGGTGGCGCAGTGGTTAGCGCTCTCGCCTCACAGCGAGAAGGCCCCGGTTCGACTCCCGGCTGGTGGATTTGGGACCTTTCTGTGTGAAGTTTGCATGTTCTCCCCGTGCATGCGTGGGTTTTCACCGGGGACTCCGGCTTCCTCCCACCGTCCAAAAACATGCTTCATAGGTGAATTGGTGACTCTAAATTGCCCCTAGGTGTGAATGTGGGAGTGAATGTATGTGTGATTGTGGCCCTGTGATAGACTGGCGTCCTGTCCAGGGTGAACCCCGCCTTCGCCCATCAGCAGCCGGGTTAGGCTCCGGCACCCCGCGACCCCGAAGGGACAAAGCGGACAAGAAAATGAATGAATAGTAACTATCTGGTGGTCAACAGAGAGTAACTGGTGCACACCAGATATTATCTGATTTTTTTTTCTAAAAACTTAAGTAAAAAAAAATTCTGGTTACTAGCTGGTGTTTTGGTTACTAAGGTGCATTCGAGACAGTAATTGAGTTTTTTTTTTACTAAAAATTGAAGTTGAAAAAAATTCTGATTAAGAACTGGTGCACACCAGATAGTAACACTTTTCTTTTTTTTTTTTTACTTTAAATTTTT
>NC_050522.1:6858961-6875833 GCF_002922805.2 Oryzias melastigma
TAGGGTGATCACCATATCACTACTTTGAGAAGGGGAGGGGGACACTGCAGCAGAAACGGAAAATCCCAGGCCTTCTAGTGTTAAGAACTGGTGCGCACCAGATAGTAACTTTTTTTCTTTTTTTTACTTCAAATTTTTTATTTATTTATTTATTTTCTGGTTACTAACTGGTGAGCACCAGTCTGTGACCAGAATACTTTTTTAACATCAATTTTTGAAAAACATTTTTTTTTTTTTTTACTGCAATTTTTTTTTCTTACTTCAATGCCCCATTGGGTGCTCCATAGTTTTCTGCTAAACTTTTATCAATTGTTCGGGTTTCCATTTCATTTGTTGGTGTATAGTAAACCAACAAAAAGACTGGTTACTCACTGCTGTAATTATTATGCAATAGAGTGGAATACACAATTAAGGGATTTCTGATGCTAACAAAGAACTCAAACAGGTGAACAATCTTGTCTTGGTCTAGTTGGAGGATCTATGCATCGTTTAAATACACTTTAAGCTTAAGATTAAATATATTTTAGGTACATGACTGCACAAGTAGCCTCTAGTAACATATCTGTGTGTCACATGTCTGTTAAGTCAGTATGAGAAGCCTGTCCCCACTGAAGCAATGACAGAAAGCCTAATTAAAAACTGGGCTCATACTGACCGACTGACAAAGTGGCCCGCTGCGGAATTGTGTCATAAATAATAGATGCCCTTACTTACACTTCCATGGTAGCACTAGCCTAGCGAACATGATCCTTCCATCAGGCCAGCAAAGCTCACCGGGCCTTGCTCAGTCACAGCCGGTCACATAGCAGATTCATATATTTTTGTGTCAAGATTGCTCTCAAAAATTTGACAAGTCCAACAATACAATCCACATGTTGCAATATTGGTTCATATTTTCTCAAGACAATTATGCACTGCAGTCGTGCTGCCTGACACACATGTCAATCAGCCTTGCCCGTAGGAAAAACTCATTCTGCTACACCAAAGCTTTACTGTAATAGCAGCAGTTTGCAATGTGAACCCAGCCTGACAGCTACAGCTAATTTAACTGTCCCTCACCAGCAGCAGCTGTAACTGCATCTTCTGCTTGGCCAGAACTCTTAGAAAGTTGCTTTAGGAAGCATCCAGCTGTGTTTCTTTTTGTTTAGTTGAATGCCAAATTCAACAAGCATTTAGTCATGTAGCTTCAACGTCTTACATATTGGTCTCATTTTAAACCCTAAAGTTTTCAAGTCCAGACCCATTTTAAAGACTCTAAATGTCTCATTTCCAATGAGTGGAATGGACCAGACCAGTCCCTTCTAGGCCGGTTTAGAATGGACAGGGCAATTCAAGTGTATTTGTATTCCAAGTGTAATGCCAGAGACGTAACCATCAGGGTCTATGTATACATTCTCTAAAAGCATTTAATCCCCTCTGGGGTCAAGGGGATGCTGGAGCCTATCCCTGGGTAGGCAGTGCAATGCAGCAAAAATACATTTTTCAAAACTCTCCCTTTATCATTGTGAGATCTTGAATTGTTTGTAATAGAATTCTGAACGGAGCGGAAAGTTGAGTATTTAAGATCCGAATGGTAATGGTGACTTACTGAGCACAAGATGCACATTATTCTCAGGAAACATCAGTATGATCTGTCAAGAGATGATTGACAAATGTTTATTCTATTTTTTTGGTCTTGTGTTGACTTCTAGATCTCTGGGAGTAAAAATGTTTCTGACACATTTTTGAGAGGCATTAGGGCAGATTTTGGACTCACTAAATAGATAATCTGAATTAGTGGCACTGTGTCAAACATCTGAAGAAGAAATCTCATGTGAGACTACCCATATATTTTTCTGACAGACATTTAATTACTCTGCTTGTCCAAGACTATGATTTATGTCACAGGTCCCTCTTACTCTTAAAAATAGATCAAATGACTTCTCTTTTTTAAAGTTTACCACTCTGCTTTGTCCTCATTATGAACACCACAAGCTCCAGGTTGAGTTAAAAGCTTTTTTCTGGATTAAAGGTCCAAAAACAACTTCCATTCAACACATTTTGCTCCTAAAACTATTCAGTTTCCAAAGGAGCTACAAAAAGTCCATGTTTCCTAAAATCTAGTTCACCTGACATGCATTGAAATTACAGGTGAGATCGAGTATTTGGCTTTTTCGGTTTCATGTCTTTTTTATGCTTTTGTTTATGATGTTGCACTCAATTTAATCTGAAGGACTTGAACATGTGGACACATGCTCGAATGTATCACTGATAACGCCCAGCTTTACCTGTTACTTCTGAGTCCCAGCTGGTCAGATCTGCTTTGACAGAGGAAGATCACTTTCTTCTCAATGTTCCAGCACTCATGGAATTGACTCCATTGTACCCGACCATTGAAGTAAATATTGCATCAATAATAATAATAAAAAAATTACTGTATAAAAGAGGCAATATGACTAATTTGTTTTTGGCTTAAAAAAAAAAAAATTTAATTCAATTTTACTGTGGATTTTGTATAAATAGAAGTGTCAGTGACTGTGTTTCCATTGACTGAAATTGCACAAATTGGATTTTAGATAATAAATTGACCTAATTGAAACACGTCAATGNNNAAAAAAAAAAAAAAAAAAAAAGAAGAAATTTTGCACTTTGAGGTGGTAGTTTTTGAGGCGTATCAAAATAGTCATCAAACTTGCGTGACAAGCTATATTACTGATGTCAAGCATTCAGGATGTGCAGTACTTCTGTGTAGTTTGTCAAGAAACTCTGCAGTCCTCATTCTGATCCTTAGCCTTGCCTTAGCTTGTTCTGTTAAAAGAGATGAGTATACATTTTATACAATCAGCACAATTCTTCTGGAGCAGCTTTGATCATTGATGGCTTGGGTAGCCAGGTCTGGCCCATTGGGCCCTTTATGACTGAATACAATGGTGTTGATTCAAAGTGCCATCACTTTTTGCACCAAAAGTGCATCTATTTTCTAAAAACCACAACTGGGGAACTATGATTCTATGGGGATTTTTTTTTCCCCAGAAAAATTAACATAATAAATTTATAAATTTAATGTTTATCTATTGTAGGAACAAATGTAAGAATACTATCATTAGAAAAGTCTCCCATAATGCCAAAGCATAAACTTATACATATACAGTGGCTGGATGGGGTTTGCTTTAGAAAAAGAGTCAAATATTGATATCTTGGAGGAGTTATAAGTAGAGCAATTACTCTTCTTCTTCAAAATAACCTTTATTTTGTGGTTTGAGCAAATGGTGAGATTACCAGACGGACTTCTAAGGAGTGTCACATTGTAAAAGAGAGGGGTTTTCTTTCTTAACTAGTCTTGAAAAGTTTCAATAACTTCCCAACAAAGTTGAGCATTTAAGTAATGGACATCCTTGTAAGACTTCTGCCCTTTCAAACCTAGCCTTGCTAAGCATTTGATATTGTCAGCTCACCATTTCTCAGATCCTTTTCCAGCACTGGTTTAACATCAGATCCATAAGAACAGACATCCCTGATCATCCTAATATCTAGATCTGCATACTAAGGACGGTCTACTCTCTGATGATGCATAGAAGTAACTGAAAATTCAGAACATGCTCAATATAGAACAGTCTCACTCTTGCATAGGCTAAATCTCTACAACTTATAACAGTGTTATAAACAACAAATTAATTGATGTATAATTTACAACAGTCTGTGGAAGTCCCAATTAGATATTAGTCCTGTATGGTTGTCCTTTAGGACTGTAGTTGATTGAGTTTGCATATAGTGTCAAATTCATTTTTGGCACTCCATAAGTTTGCACTTTACTTATTAAGAATATTTAAAAAGTTTCTTATTTTTCCTTAATTTAAACCAATTCAAACAAAAAAGAAAGACAATTTCAGAGTTTAGCAGAGACTCAATTTCAGGATCCAGCAACATACAATTTATATCTATGAGGAGAGATCTTAGAAATAGGAATAAATATTTATTTGAGAGACAAAATGTCCATAGTCTTTTGGCGGTTAGGCTTTGTGCAGATGATGTCTTTATCCTGGTGGGATAAGCTTGGACCATAGATTTTAAAACTCCAGAGCCAGTCCAGTAGAGGCCAGTCCATGACATGTCATGAATTCAGGTAGAGAATGGAATGTATGTGCTATTGGTTTAGTTGAAGCAGGAGTCTCAAACTGATGGCCCGCGGGGTATTTGTGGCCCCCAAAGTTAATATTCTGCAGCCGTCTCCTTAACATGAAAGTTCATTGTCTACTAATGCATCTTCACACTTCTTTGTTATTGTCGTTAGATCTGGTCATCAGAAAAGTCTATAGCAACAGTTGCTAGTGTCGTTAACTCCTGTTGTTTCACAAGACTCACAGAAGATATTGCTTAGTAGTACGTGGACCAATGTTCAATAAATTTGTTTAGTAGACATACACAATGGACCAAAGATATAAAAAGTGGACGCAAAAATATTTAGGCACAAATGGAACCCCATACGGCCCAGACTGAGCCAGACTCTGCCTTCAGTGGCCTTAAGGTAAATTGAGTTTGAGAACCCTGCTTTAGAGTGAAGGCTTTAGGAGTGGTGTGTAGAGTGATGCAATAACCCCGCATACCGGAAGTCATTATTGAAATTACCCCAAAGCTTCACAACAACTTAATTCAGCAACTTACTTACAAAGTGTTCAAAGAAATATCGTAGAAATCGGATGTGCTTGTTTATGCAGTCCATCACCTCCCACATCAAAATGTATCAAGTGACCTTTCATCATTAAAGAGAACCATTTTTGACCCTGAACATGTCTTACATTAACTTGACAGCATTGACCGCTGTGATGCGTAACCTCCTAACCTTTATCAGTGACTCCCTGCAAATGCAAGCATGCCTCTTTCTCCCCCTCTCACCTCTTCAGCCTTCCTCCTCCAGAGTCTGGAGATGCGCCTCACTGACTTTGACAACCAATGAACACATAATGGTACTGTTTCAGCCAGCTAATCATGGGGCAAAACACCTTCCTACATCCTGAATATCATGGACAATCTTGAAGAATACAGAAAGAATTACATTTCATTCTTTAGTGAGTGAGCATTTTATGGTTTTTATCAATAACATTTAGCTGAAAAACCCTTGTTCACTCCGAACACCACTGTTGGATGAGTGGGAATAATTTTAAACTTTTTGCTGCGGTGGCTGAATGCTAATGTCGAGTGATAGAATTTTGATAAAGTTTAACAAACATGAAAGGCAACTGTTGTTAATTACCATTTTAGTCCAATATTCATTTTGCTAATTAGAGTTGAGATACAGAAGAATTTAAATCACACTTTTTTCCCTGCTTTCCTGGCCTCTGACTGTCCATTTGTCACAGTCCTGATTGCCAACAAGATCATTTTTCGTTCTGCTGAGGTTGGCTACTCATCAGTAAATAACTGTCAGATGAATTTGTAATTAAGATTGCTGTGAATTCTTGAAGAATGCTATGTTTGAAATAGGAAAAAGCACATCTCATGGTACATGAATTTAAGCTACAGCTGAGTGAAAATACCCCGCTTGACTACTCAAAGCAGTGATTCTAGGTTCTGCAGTTCCATGCTTTGGTGTTTGACAAACTCAATAAACTCAAAGTTTAACCACCTCATCTACAGTTTTGAGTATTGGTTCAAACATTCAAACACTTGATTCAGTAAAATTCTGTGGTCAAAAAATGTATCACAGCATTTTCTTAATAACTATGCAATGAGTGCAAGAGAAATTAAAATTACTTTAAAGGTCATATCTGATCATTTCTGGTGTTCATAGACAAACTTAATGACTTGAAACATTTAAGACTTTAGAAAGGATGATGTTATAGACCACGAATAGGCTACTCGAGGGCCACAGTGTCTGCATGACTGGTTACCTGGTTCAGGTGTGTCTAATCAATTTAGAGCATTCCAGAGCAGTTTATGGTGAAAAACATGCAGCAATGTGGTCCTCAAGGCCTGGAGCTGACTGCCCCTGTTATAGACTATAGAAGGGGTGTCCAAAGTCATGTTTTCCAACCAATCTGCCATTGAAGCTTCTTATTGGCCAAACACACCTGATCCAGGTAATCAGCAGCAGATAATGCAGGGTTTCTGGAAAACCAATAGGAGGCCGGCCCTCGAGGACTGATTTTGGACAACCCTGGACTAAAGCCTCATTTCCACTGAGTGGTCCGGACCAGTATTTTTGTTCTGGGGCGACTGTGGTGCAGCGGTAGGGTGGTCGACTCCTGATCAGAAGTGAGTGGGTTCGACTCCCGTCCTGCCTGCCCATGTGTCGAAGTGTCCTTGGGCAAGACACTGAACCCGAATTGCCTCTGGTGAGAGGTTGGCGCCAGTGTTCGCCAGCGGAGCCACCCCCAGTGTGTGAATTTGTGCGTGAATGGGTCTGTGATTGTGAAGCGCTTTGGGTCCTCGAAGGAGGGTAGAAAGCGCTATACAAGTATACGCCATTTACCATTTTTTTTTTAAATGGACTGATTAAAGTACCAAGCCGTACCTTTTGAGGGCCACCATCGGTTGTAGGTCCATAGAAAAATAAAACAAAACGGTTTGGGCGGAGCCACTGTAGCTACCCACTGATTGGCAGAAAATGATGACGACATTAGAAAGCACCAATATAGCGCTAAGCTAGCAATTCCATTTTCGTCTTTACGGTGGTATTCTTCTTAGCCGCCCGAAATCTTCTTTCAACCAACATCAAATTCCTGTTATACATGATGTAGAAAAAGAAAAGCAAGAAAAGACGAGCTGCTGGATGACCTCTGTTGTTGCTATTCTAGTCATCACAGTACAATGATGCAATGAGATGCTAATGGTCTTCACCACACATGCACCATTAAAAAAGTCGTGAGGCTTAACTGAGTGGAAACGCTCGCCAGAATTAACTGGTCCGTATCGTACTACTACTTACTGCACCGGACCTATCAGTGGAAACGAGGCTTAAGATATAGATAAAAGGGTTATGTAAATGAGCGGAAGAAGAAGAAGGATGGATGGATTATGTAATTTACTTATTGTTCCTTTGACTAAGTAAACAATTATATAAAGCAAATTAGACAATTCAACTAAAACTACACAAAGTAAAACTTTGTTTGAGTTGGACATGCATCCAAAAGATTCCTAAATCATGCACAAAAGTAATATATTATGAATCTGTCTCCAAAATTTTTTGACAACGTCATGAATAAATTACACAAAGTACTTAGTAGGTAAACATCAAATAATTAACTTTTTTATACTTTGAAGCAAAAAACAATAGGCCTGAGTTTAAACTTTGTAGTAGAGCTTAAGAATTGAAAAGTCATCAATTACTATGCTACCTTGACTTAAATAAAGGTAAAAAAAGTTTTCCAGTAAAAAAAAATATTGACTCTTTGTTTTGAGTTATTTAATACTTTTAAGATATATTCAAGTTGTTCAGATCCAATAATAAAGAGGGAGAAGAGGAAAAAAAGGTATATCCTACATAGAATTTAAGTTTCCTATAGTTAAGCTTTTTAATTGCTCTGTAACCCTTCCACTCTCCTAGGCTTGTTTACATTAAAAGTGGGGTTATCTGGACCCCCTAGGACATTTTTTTTCAATGCTTGTCGATCTTCACTGTTGTCCAATGACAGACGTGAAGTCTTCTCCACCATGTCCACCTTCATGGAAGGGCTAACACCTCAATCTAAGGTTGTCTGCACAATACGTCATTGTCTGCACAATGACGTATAGCTTTCTTTTGGTCTTGACTTATTCAAACCATTATATTTTGTCACATTTTCATCTCATCTAAACTCTCAACATATTTGAATTGTATTATTAGACCAACACCAGAATCCGTCCCACCTGGTTTGTCTGTTGGCTTTCAGGTGTGCTGACAGACTACAGCCATGATTGGTGAGGAAAGAAGCATAGTGTACATTTTCATAACAATGTCCCACAACTTTAGCCCAAAGGTCCCAGTAAATCCTACCCATGTGACACAAAGTTATTAGTCTCAAGCCTATTTTCGGTCTACATAATGAACAGTATTGGGTCATGCATTTGTGATGAATGTACCCTACTTTGAAAGGTCTCTACACTTTCTTCTACTCATTATTCTACTCATTTGCCATCAGTATTGCATTCCGGCTTACAAAGTGAAGAAATTCTGTTTGTAAAAAGTTTTTTATTGGATAACAGATTTGTCAACAAGGGTTTGTTTATTGTTTTTCAAGAAAAAAAATACACCAGTAGAAGTTTTACTCTACATAGATTATGTTTTAATGCTTCAATTAGTAAATGCTTATACATGTTGCTCGATATCCACATGGGTGTCTGAAATATATATATTTAAAAACCTCAAAATAATGTACTTTATAATCAGAGTGTTCAAGAACTCCACTCAGAGACCTAAAGCTATATTTGTGTAAATGTTAAGGTTTTGAATCAACTGGTTGTACTAAACTAGTTTTATCAATATCTGTAATATTTGAGCTCTTTCTTCACACAGTTTCTCAGTGTTATTCTAAATACTTTAATAAAAAGTGGCAAAACTGTTTTTTCAAGTGTTAACATTTTCATGAATGTAAAGTGCCACTTTACGGATATTATTGTTCAAAATGTCTATTTCATTCTATTGACATCCACCATTTCAGTACTTGAAACTCTTGCCTTTGAGTCCGATAAAATATCTTTAAAGGAAAATAAGTAACACTTTAGATGAGGTGCTGCAAAACACTCAATATAATGTTGACAAAGATAGTCGATACATTAGTTAAGCTTATAAGCAGTTTATTAATATGAAAATTGCCTCACTTCAGATGTCAATAATTCTCACTAAGCACGTCACTAAACCTTATTGTACTAATAAATGTCTTACAAACACCCTATAAACACATTAATAATGTTTGTTAGTGTGTTAATAAAGCTTGTTAAGGAATCTTATTATAAAGTGTTACCAAAAAATAATACTTTATGTCCTTTTTTCCTGTCAAGTGTTGCACTGTATGCTCCTATTTCTAAAGACACGCATTTAACCAAACCACTGCTGCTAGTCAAGCTCATTTACACACACAAAAAAAAACAATAATAAGTTGTTGTGGGAGGAAAACAGATCCAGTTGTAAAAATCTTTGTGCAATGTTCAAAACAAAGCACTAGGTATGGACTTTGAAGGTTTGCTTAGAGTATACCTGTGATCCCATCAGTCTGATAAACAGCACTTTCAGCCATTTCCCATCTGATACATTCACAGAAAGCACAGCCACCCCACATGTTCACTGTTAGGACAATATGTGCAATGGTCAATAGGTTACTACTAACATAGAAAATTACCTAAGTCGAAAATTTTGACAAAACAATGCCAATAAACAGACAAATTAAATATGCTAGATACAAATCTGTATTCATTAAATAATTTTACCTGCATCAAATATTAAAAATTTATGTTTTTTTAAACTAAATAAAAGCTTTTGATATTTTTATGCTATGCTACACCTTTAAATGTTGTTAATAACACATTGATGAAGGCATTGTTACATTAACCCACATGAAGCTGCAAACCAGTTGAAACAAATTAGGAGGGTGCTTCAAGGGTTCCAATCAGTACTTTTCCACTGATGAACAAAGCCATAAATGACCTTGCTGGCAGGAGAGGGACCATGGACACTGACCGCTCAACATGTAGGTTTGGTGATGATGACCATATGAGGTGTTAAGGATTTTGGGGGTTCTTCTCATTGGCCTGGAGCCAAATGAAGCCCGTCTTCAACATATATAAGTGAACCTTATTTTATGAGCCTTTGTCTTTGCATGCCCCAAGACCAGGAGTACTCCGTGTGACTCTGATACAACTTTTTATTAAAGGATCTAAATTTCAGTTGAGTTTGGTCACTTTCTTCCTCATTAATGAACACGTAGATGTTAGCACACTATACAAATCTTAACTATATGGCAGGTATGCACATTTCAAAATTGTTTAAGAAGGGCAGATGTGCTGCAGAGATAGGCCAGTCAACTTCTAATCAAAATATTGCAGGTTTTTTCCCACCTTGAACGCCCATGTGTTTCCTTGGCCAAGACACTAAGCGCTATATTGCTCCTGATCCTAAATGTATCCACCCCAAAAATTTTGTGGGTTCTTCAAGGAACCCAGCCAGTGTTAGAGACCGGCGTCTAAAGTACCGAACATCTATTACTCCCGGTGTTTATTGGAGACCGGCGTCAATTAGAGACTGGCCACAATTGGAAGATAAGCAGTATATGCCATTTTATAACATTATAACATTGGAAAACATTTATTTTTATGAGTTTAGATCCTTTATGTAGTGAAAGGAATGATGTTTTTAACCCTCCATGCACTATTTTTTTTTCTATACTGAGATCCGACCAGCTAAACCAGATCAGACCAGTTTGATACACAGACTAGTACACAGTAATTTGACAATGATGTGCAAATGCCTCATAAGGTGCATAGTTATCTATCTTAGAGAAAAAAGCTGAAGAAATTTGAAAGCCATGGCCATTGACCAGGTTTAATCCCTAAGATAGACATTGGTTTGATCCAGTACACCAACAGTAAACAGATTCTCTGTATAACTTTTTTTTTTTATTAATCCTTTATTAAAATTGTTAATTTCATAGCATATTTTCCTTGATTATGTTGAGCTTAATATTTCCTGGAATTGAAAAAAATCGGGAAGCAACAAAGCTATAAGGCTCAATGCTAACACAAGTTAACTTTGCAAATAGGGAACAGATACTTGCACTTTGCTCATCATTCATACTTCATACATGTATGCTTAAGTCATGCTAATTTATGAAGCTAACGGTTACATGTAGCAGAATTAGCATTTTAAGACTTAATAGTGAGTTACTGGGTATTCTATACTCTTCAGGTTGATAACAATTTAATGTATTTTAATCAATCTTAAAATGAACTTGGTACTGGGAGTTCTTTACTAATTTCGATCATCTTTTGTAAAAGTGTTCCCAGTAGTCTTTTAATCATGATTATGCTGTTATTAAGCCATACTTTTTAAAAAACTGTGTCATTTTCGAGGACATAGTGGCCATAGTGGAGAAACCCCGCCCCCTCTTCCCCTGACTGTTGCTGAGAGCTCTCTGTTAACATGCTCTGCTACTAGCTTGCAGCCCCTCATACCCCCAACCCAACATTATCAGTGCAACAAAAATGGCGACAAATATTAGAGATATTTAGTTGTACATCTTTGATCCAGATTCCAGCTCCGATGAGGAAAACAAAGAAGTTCATGGATCTATTTGTCCACCAGTAAATGAGAATGGGTCAGAGTAGGGAGCTTGTGGCCTGCCCAGTGTATTTTCTATATAACAAATAAAATATTTTTCAAAAAGCATTTTTTTCCTCTACTCCTGAATCACAACAATTTCAACCCACTCTCAGTAAAATGCGTACATATTCCACGATTTGGGAAATACGGTGTATAATATACGGCAAAAACGGCTTTTGCGTGCATATAATACGCGTGGTTCTAAACGTGCTCCTTAACGTGTTAAGTGTGTTTTGAACATTTGACACGTCCCCTGGTAGAGTGCGCATCACAGACAGCCCCACTAACGAACAATTTACTTGTTTATCGCTAACCGTAACCGTAATCCTAACCTTAACCGGAACAACGTCATTTTGGAGACAGCCCGAAAATTTCTGACCACGTGATCAAAACGAAACCTAAAAAGGCATGTATATATACGCCGTCGGAACCCATTCTCAACCGTTGCGTATCATATGCACGCAAAAACCGTGTTTGGTGTATATTATACACGGTATTTCAGAGTGCAAAGTTGTGGAATATGTATGCATTTTACTGAGAGTGGGTTGACAATTTGATTAAAAAAATATTCAAAAGTGCTATTTTGAGCTTAATTTTCCTAAAATATCTCCTCGACCATCAGAAAAATGACACAAGAACATATTAAAAACACAATTTTCATCAGAGTTGATCTTTAAATATTCACATAATTGCTTTAACTTCACAATATCTTGTAAAATATTTATACTTTTTACTTTGTACTTTATAACTATTTACAGAGCCTATTTGTCATTTTGCAGACACTTAAGGTCACTGCACTGTTTGAAGTAAAGCTGTTTCCATTCAAAAGAATGGTAAGTTTCAATTCATGGTTCTGAGATCTGGCCTGCAGGGAGGGAAAAGCCGCGACGCTCAAGAGTCTGCAGAGAGCTTTTCATGTGTGACATCTCACTTGACTTTAATCAGGAGCTTCAGCTGCATGCTATTTTGACATTACACATATACGCACCTATTCGCCAGATGACTGTGTGCTCACAAGGAGTCAGTACACATCTTTGTGTGTAGGCAGCTGTGTAAGGTCACATGGTCAGCAGCAAAGCTGTCCCCAGCATTGAGCACAGTGCTACAGCACAAGAACAATATGAGAGGTGAAAAGGAGACGGGGAGGGAATTTTTATTACCAGCTCTCACTGTAGAGTGGATATGAGGACCACTACAGGGTTATGGAGAGGGCAAGGTTTTCAAAGATGCACCTTTCTCTTCATATTTTGGCATTTTCCTTCTTGGAACAGAAATATATTTTGGGAATAGAAAGACATGAACGTGTTTTCTCATGGGAGACAGCTATACTGGGATGCACAGGTGCGGAATTCGGTAAAAATACAAAACAGGGGTGAAGTTTACTATGCTTTTCAGACTACCGAGTACTAAGAATGTTCTTCCCATCGGCTCAGTGCAAAGCTTTGGTTTATTTTATTTCCAGCCTCAGTCTCAGTCTTAGCCTCCTGTGCTTCTGGACTACATGAAGGATTTCTATTGGGAAGTGGACCCATGTGCTTGTTCTAGTCATTCATGGGGAAAGGATCAGGTGTGACCAACATGCTGTGTAAATGCTCAAGGAGTCACTGCATGTTCATGGTCGGTCTGTGTTGGTACAGTAAATGTAGCACAACAAGCATTTGACCCCTGAACCAACACTAGGAAGATCTGCTAAGCAATAATTCAAAACTATAAGGAATGACATGAGATGTTGGTGACTCTAAATTTGATTCAAGTATGAAAGCATTAAGGTGCTTTCACAATGGACACGATTTGTGCAAACTAGTTTTCAATGTTAGGCCAATACACAGACACGATCTGAGGTCTTCCGGCACGGCAACGTCAACCAACCAGGGACTCAGTTTTGGACACATTGTGTTTTCAGTGACTCGATCAATGGGTAGAAATAAAGACTCAATATGGTCGCTCGATGAGAGGGTTTTTGTCCTGAACTTCCATCCATTTTCTTAACCCACTGGAGCCGCGGGGTTGCCTGAGTCTGTCCCGGGTTACTGTTGAGTGAAAGGGAGATACCCCCTGGACATATCGCCAGGCTGTCACAGAGCCCATGCAGCTGGAGTGATCGCGGCCGCCCAGCGGATAACATAGCAAGCTCCGCTGCCTAGGGGCCAGCAGGGCTAGCAAGGTTACCACCCCGGCTCCTGGTCCTTGGCCCGTCGGTAGTTGACTGCCTGGCAGAAGGAGATCCGCCGTGGATAGCTCACTCACTAATTTGTCACATGTTGACATTTCGTTAATAACCCCTCCGCGTCACTTTTTGAATCTTTGGGTGTCCCCAACTTGCTGTTTTTTGACTTGCTGTCTGTTTGTAAAATCAAGGATCCACAGCCCTCTGTGCACTGTGATGGATGCGGTCCCAGACATGGACTGGTCCTAGAGACGCGGCCTAGGACCTGTAGCCTAACCCATCACCAGACACTGTACCAGACGCGGTACGAGGTTAGGGTACCGGTACTGGGTTACAGTACTGGTGCGCTCCTGGTTCCGGTACTGGACCGATCCGGGTTTGCGGCCCAGAGGTTGGGAACTTGTTATTTAGTGGAAACAGCCAGCACGTCAAAAAACAATGAGGTAGGGACTCCCAAAAAGTGATGTGGAGGGGTAGGCCTACCGGGACGTGGACCCCACCTGTATCCTAATTCCAGCCTTACCCCGGTACCAAACACGAATTGGTACTGGATGTGGATCGGTACTGGTAGATGATGTGGTACCAGTTCTGGATGTGGGACCAGAAGCGGACCAGGCTACGGTTAGGGTACCGTACTGGCCAAGTCATCCACTTAATTTAGTCAGAACGGCCAATACATAAAAAAAATAAAGAGTTGGGGGACACCCAAAACGCCAATAAGTGACGCAGAGGGGTCCTTAACCATGTGTCATAATGAAACGATTTGGGAGTGAGTATGTGTTGTCATGTGTTTTGATATTTTTATTTCATCAAGAGAAAAAAAAAAAAAAAATGATCAAGGGGGAGGGCTAAGGGGAAGGGAGAAGGGGAGTATTCGGATTGGCCCATGAACTTAAGGTACTCAGTCAACATCATCCATATTTTCTATGATGTAGCAAGAAATGAAGTCCAGAAAAACGTTGATGATTGTTCTGCAGCCGGGGCGTCAAGGCGTTGAGTGGTAAATGACCTGCATCAAAAGAGAGGCGGCAGACGCATATTTTATGCCAAACCTCGTCTGGTGTGAATCCACCATCAACCACTCTCTTTGGGGTCCAGATGACTCCAACCATATATTGATGTGTGATTCCTTCCATGACAAATGTGGACAAAGGTGGACAGGATTTTATGTCTGCCATGGAAATTAATGATAGAAAAAACTTCAGGCCACTGTCTTGGGGGGTCCAAATGACCCCACTTTTAATGCAAACAACCCAAGGAGAACGGAAGGGTTACCTATTTGTCAATATGTGACCCTTTGTTCACTTAGTACCTGTGAGGACATGAAGTTAGGATAAGTTAGAAAACTCTCTCAATGATGTGTATAAAGAAAGTGTGTTCTTGTGTTTTCTTCTTTTTTTTTGTGCAATTCTCTTTTCATGTTTAACAGCGCATTCTATTCTGTGTCTTGATTGGCTGTTAACTTTGTCAATCACTCTCCTCCGTGACATTTAATGCTTTAAGCTTGTCAGAGCTACATTAATCTTCGATTACGATCTTTTCCTTCATCCTGTAAAACTGGACTTATTTTTCTACAAAAGTTTTAACTTTTACACAATAGAAATGTGTACAAATTTTCACGTGTTTGAGAAAAGTGTATCAAATATGTACTGAGAAAACATCTATAATCCTTCTTTGTAGATTTCATCAATTTAGAATGTTACCTCACAATAAATGTGAGAGAACTATAAATGTAATTAAAATGTTTAAAAAATGCTCATACCACCATTTCTTTTCTAGGATGTTTTGACACAGTCCATAGAATAAAAAGGCATGACTAAGCAAAACAATTACCGATACATCAAAGTGAATTATAAGTGGTTTATAACATCCATCCATTTTCTTGTCCGCTTCTTCCCTGTCGGGGTCGCGGGGCGCCGGAGCCTATCCCGGCTGCTGAAGGGCGAAGGCGGGGTACACCCTGGACAGGTCGCCAGTCTGTCGCAGGGCAGGTTTATAACATGTATAAACAAATTCGGATGGATCCTTTATTGGAAAATCTACACTAAATTAAGTTTGTGTTAATATTTTCTTTTTTGACAATAATATTAAGTTTTATTTAAAATAATAATAAAAACTGTTTGAGAAGTTATAGGATATGAAAGGAATGTTGTAGAATGAATAGTTAGAAATATACATATGACTATATATTCAATGTGTTTACACTAACAGCCTCCTCTGCATTTGGAACATTTCTGATTAAATGAAGAGTACTTCATTTGTGCAAAAATATCCTTGCATAAAAGGAGCAAATTGCTCCATTTCAGTCAGTATGAATAAAAAGGGTTTGTCAACAGAATTTGTCCATTCACACAAAAGCCTACAATCAGCACAACTTAATAGAGCGAAACCTTCTTTGAATGGGATTTAACCAGGTCAAGTGGTCCAGTTTTGGAGTTGTCTATTAAAACTTAAAAAAAAGAAAAACAAATGAAAAAAAAAAACTTGTTATTTTAATAAAAATGATTGCACAAAAGTATTTATTTTATGAGTTGTAAAATGTTTAAGTAAATGAGGCAACATCAAACAATTTGTGCTCCTCCCAAACATTATCGATCCATATCTTTTTTCTTCACTCCCCCTTGCCTCCTCAAGAATTTCCGCATCCCAACATGAGACTTTTTTGATGTTGGTGAGAACATCAGATGTGACATGACCCAATGATTAGAGTGTGTGTCATCATCGGCGGAGAGCCCAGACAGGTAAAGGGATGGCTCCTTATCCTTGAATCAACAGAGAAGCTTTCATCCAAGACTGATGCTTCCTTTTATGATGCTGAAGTCTTTGAAATGCATATCCAACCATTTCTTTATTCAGCTAGGAAATGGGGCATGCAGCAGAACTACTGACAAATGCTAAACCAGACTGGATGAGAAAGTCCATTCATCATAAAAGTCCCTGGGAGGCCTGTTTTCGTTCTTTATCTTTAGGATGCTAAGGATCACAAGCATCAAGGGCCTAAACCACCCATCAGAACAGGAAATAAACAACTGTAGAGATAAAGAAACTAACACTAAAATTAATTACCTCACAACCTTTGGATGGTTTTGTCTTTCAGCTCCTAAAATGACAACACTAATGATGCAGATAAGCATGCAAAAAAAAAATAAAATAAATAAAAGAATTGCCAGCTAAATGTAAAAATAACTCTTAAATAAATTGTAAAAAGCTTTGGAAATAAAGCAATGTCCCTGTTGTGGGATTAATGAAAGTTATATGTTCATTGTACATAGCATAAAGACATGAATGCAATGTCAATATACTTATGATTGATTGTATAAGAGAGTTGGATTTAGCTACCCCTTTCCCCTCTTGTTCCGAACAAGAAGTGCCCGATGGCTCCAAGAAGCCAAAATCAACACGACCTTATATATATATATATATATATCAGTGGCGG
>NC_050522.1:6877025-6893255 GCF_002922805.2 Oryzias melastigma
TACATGAGAGACTGGTGAAATACTAGGCCCTCAGAGAGGACCTAGACAAAAAGCTTGAAAGGTGAAAATGACAGTATTGCCCATGGCAATTGGAGCACTTGGGGCTGTAACCTCCAAACTGGAGGAGTAGCTACAGCGGATCTGTCAGGACTCCAACTCCCAGTTCCACCCCCGATCATCAGAGGGAGCCCTCTCCAGAATATTGACTGCTTCTCACCAGCTGTTTCCCATTATCTCCATCAGCCTCATCCTATTTAACTGTTCCTCTCACTCCTCTTCTTCGCGAAGTATTGCCTAGTTTCTCCTAGCAATTTCCGAGCATTCATATCCTCCTTTTGATTACTCGTGTTTTCGACCCTTGCCTGTTTATTCGCCTTCCCGTCTAGCTCCTCGTCCTTGACCTCTGCCTGGCTCTGACTACGTCTCTGTATTTTGCCCTTTCCTGCTGTGGATGTTGAATAAAATCTAACCTGCTTGGAAATGGATCCAAACGCCTCCGCGCCTTCATCACAGGATCCATGCAAAGACCTCAGACATCTCAGTCCAGAAAAGCGCAGTGCTGGGAACAGCTAAGATACTGCACAGGACCCGCAAGCTCCTGCGGGGGGTGAGAGGGGTGTTTTATATAAATATATACAAAAGTACTTATATATATATATATATATATATATATACATACATGTACATGTTTATACTTGTTTAAATGTATATATATATATACATACAGATAGCTAGACAGACAGCAGATATATAGATGGATGTTCATTTTATAAATGCATACACATATATTGTAGTGCGCCTTGATCATGTTACAAACTGACCAATCGGATGCCTCAATAATAGTATTTGATCTCAAGCCAAAAATTGAAAACATGGCAGCGTCAGTATCGTGAAAAAACTGAGACTGAATTGACTTCATAGAGATGCCGCCGGAAATACGACATTTTCTATGAGTGATATCACACTCACTCGGTTCAGTTCACATATAGAGTCAATGGTATTTAGTCATGATTGTAACTTAAGGTTAACGGGATCAAAGCTGCTTTAAGAGAAATGTGTAAAGCAAGATGGAAGAAAGGTAAAACAATCATATAAGTTTGGCTCCTGGTCAAGGTTCTTTGTACAAAGTTCCTCCTGCTTTCAAAAGCCAACAGTAATCAAAAGAAACACTTCGTACCTTCAGTGGTCCATTATTTTGTTAAATTTGTTGCAGTTCTAGGTTGCTTTACGTGTCCTTGAGATCACTCAGACCTATTTAACCATCTCATTCCTGCAATACTTTTATTTTAGACTGACACATTCAAGCTGCTGTAAATTCAATGAGGGTGGAAACCAGGGGTATATATAAAAAAAATATTCATGAACACATTTAACCAAAACAAAGTTGTAGTTGTTAAAACAGATAATAAAAATGATTTTCTGATTATTCGCTTTCTATTGTACATGCACATGATTAGAGATTATTCACATTTTTTGTAGGTATGTTGAAGGCCAAAATGAGCAGTAAAATTTGCACATGAACTATGATAAAGACATCACTATCAAAAAAATTATTTTTTTTTGTATTTATTTCTGCACTGAATTATCATTCATGAAAGTTACTATTGCTTAAATGCTAAGTAGAGCCTACCATCACAAAACAAGCTTGTAGATTTTCAGTTTTAAAAACCATTCTTGAGTGTAAGAAATGCATTTTTAAAGTAATAAAGCAGACATGTCTTTTCCTGCATTTTTTATTTTTTTAATTTCGCGCTTTATATGCCAGTGTTCTGGCATCCTGCCATCAAAGTGGCTTCAGGAGTAAATTGCTTTGTTGTTAAATCTCACATTGTTCTGGTTTTGCCCTCCCAACTGGGACACCATAGAATCTTGGATTACATAATCCTCGTGTCTAAAATGAGACCTGCACACAGTCTTTTATTCTAGTCAGAGAGTGAAATCCTCTTGCAGCACCTGCACAAAATGCACCTGGTTAAAGAAACGTAGCTAATCCCAGAAAACTACTTTACTGGATTTAAGGATTAGATTTTTTTCTGAAAGCTGACAAGAGTTTATGCAGCCTGATCTAGCTCAATATTCAGAGTAATGATCAGTAAATGTCGACTTAAATGTAACACAAAAACTCAATTTTCCTTTTTTTCTAGTTTCAAATGTAAAGTTTTACATTTGAATTAATTGTGAAGTAGTTTCTGCTTGTTTTAATGGGTAAAATCTCAAACAAAAGCCACTCTTCTAAACTGTATTACACAATACTGCAACCTCCAAAAGAAGATGCCACAGATAGTTTCTGTCATGTTTGACTTGTCTTAAATAATCAATTCTCATCCAAGTGTCTACACGGTGCATCAACTCTGATCAAAGCAGAAAATCTGAGCCATATCTGTCACTTCGCTCATGTTCTTCCACAGCAATCTTACACATCATTGACATATTACTGCAGCAGGTCCTCTCTGACATCTGTCAGTGCAGTCTGCAGGAAGAGTGTTCAAAGTTCACTTTTAAAGCTTGGGTCCTCTGGAAATGCAGAAAGTGTACTGCTGTATTTTATTTGTATATTCCTCTTGATAGCAATATTTGATTTATTACTAAAAATATATATATTTCAGTTTTTAACAAACCAATATGCAAAAAACTTGTTTGCATATACTATTTTTTAAACTATCAGCACATTTATTTTTAAAAGTACATAAAAGTAAACACTTGGCCTGAAGCTTATCCACTCAAACTCATGTACACAAACACAAAACTTTCACCCTCACAAATAGCAGCTCATTTACTTATATCTACTATCATAGTCAGGAGAAGAAAACCGTTCACATAAAAAGTCAAAGCCCTCTTCTTTTGTCTTATTTTTTACAGGTAGCATTTAAAAAATGAATCAGTTGGGAAGAATATGAAAGCAGCTTATTGCAGCACCATAGAAGCCATACACCAAAACCGGTTCTTCATTTTGAAAGACTCCACCCCTTCACCAAACCTACGCAATTACTAATCAAAGTCAAACATAGACAACATTAAGAAACACAATTATTTTACCTATAACAAGTTTACAAAAAAATAAAAAATAAATAAACAAAAAAACAAAATGTCCTCCGATGTCCAGTTTTTTCTAAACAAAAAAAAAAAAAAAACACATTTTTAAAGAGGCCTGTCAAAGGACACCAAGGCCCAATCAGAATTCTTCCCTTCTTCCTACCTCTACAGTGTAGAGGTAGGGAACCCTGGTCCTCGAGAGCCACCTTCCTGCATGTTTTGCAATATACCCTGCTCTGGCACATTCTTATTGGCGGGACACACCTGAACCAGGTAATTGTCATGGGTCTCTACTCATGGCTGATTACCTGGTCCAGGTGTGTCCAGCCAATAAGAACGTGCCAGAGCAGGGTATATTGGAAAACATGCAGGAAGGTGGCTCTCGAGGACCAGGGTTCCCTACCCCTGCTCTACACTGAGCCCTCCAAACGGAGAGTTTCGGAATTATACTGTCTCATTTGGACGTCACTTTCATTCGATGAGGTCATCAATTATCGCTGGTCAGCTAGCTTTAGCGTGGAGCTTTTGGTGCTTGAAAATACTTACCAATGGTGGCTTTTATAACTGTAAAAAGGTCATGCTACAACAAAAAGTCATTACTTACATTTAAATGTAAACGTCTGTGCTTCAGAGCGCACCCACGTGAAGAAAAGCACGGTTTACCCTCACAACGGAGGACTTTGTATCTCTACGCCTGGAAGGTGGATTTGGATTTTGGCCCTAAACAGATGGATGAAAGGAAGTGGACGTGGGCTTACGCCATGCCAACAGTCCTGCCCACAAGTCAGAGGTGAATTTCTGATGAACTCCTGCCGTTCTGCAGAAACTATGTCCTAGAAAACGACACAGGTTTTGGATTTTGGCTAAAAGCGTCACAATCATAATTAAAAGACCATTGGGAACACTTTGAAAATAGATGAAAATGTGATCAGAGTGGGACTTTAATTGTGATTTTAAGGTTGTATCCAGATTGGAAAAGTACTTTGGTCCTGACCATATCCTAGTTAGTAAGAGGCCTGGATGGGATCCCCCACCCTCTGGCTGGTGGTCAGCTTGAAAACAAGGGTTCAGTTGATTACATTTCATGAACTTAATGACGCCTGGTGGTCAGGAAAACCGAAGGGCCTCTGGTCACACGTAAGATAGAGCCAGAAACGATCTCTAGCCGGAAGCGGAAATTTCCTAAACTTTATCTATATCAAAAATGATATTTAAAAACTTTTCAGAAGTATCCACTCTTGCTTTTAAACGTGAATGAACTGTAACTGTCGAATAGTTTAGTGTGGAAGATGAGCTTCAAATGGGACAGAGAACGTTAAGTGTTCAAATTTGTATAACTACACCTGTTTACCTCTGCAGAAAAAGCTGGCGAAATGGGGCTTTTTCTGTGAATCAGCTCATCAAAGCCGCAAAATGCAGTTTTTGGCAAAAAGGGTCAAAAAAGAGAGAAGAAACGGCAAAAAGGTTGAAAGCTTAAAACAGGGTGTTCTGGGAGAGGACTTCCGGCCGATGATTTCAGGTGTAATTTTTTTTTTTTTTTTTCCCCGCGGCTGGCTCCGGCAGGGGGAGGGAGTTCCGGCTCTTAATTTTAGGGCACCAAATTTTTTCTCTGTCGCCAGATTCTCTTAGAAAAACCCAGAATGGGACAGGACCTCAAAGTACTTCCTGGTCCACTTGTAGTCAGACTGAAAATTTGTATTAGATTGTTGAGGGGGAACAAACTCTGGTTTACTGTCAAACTCAATTGCACAAAGGGCCAAAATCCAAAACACACCTTAGGTCGCGGGCTGAACAGGGCTAACATTTATCGAACACTCTAAAGCTAAATTTTTTAAACTTTAAAACAGTAACTATGTAGCATTAGTATGACTAAAAACAGGCAGGAATATTAATCCAGAGTAAATCAACCTAAATAACTTTCAATATTTTACTCTCCATAAAAATATATTTTGTCAAAATTATACAAGTTAAAAGCGCACAGTAACATCGGGCCATTAATAACAATACAATAAAATAATATAGAGGGTGGAATATAAATGGCTTTAACTTTGACACGTGTGCTTTAAATAAACCAAATACCTCCAGTATGAATACACCCTAAAATTCTAAAAGTGTAATCAAAGACTGTTCTTTTTTTAGAAAAAACTCTTTTCTAGAAATTACTAGAGAAGAAATGTGTGGTAAATGTGATGGATCACACCAGCAAGTGCATAGACTATTTAATATGCACATTGTTTCCTGGTGTTGCTTGCAAAAAGAAAATGCTTTGCAAATAAACAAGTGAGTGGATAGAAGTAAAGGGAGGACTAAATCACCTCGATTTATTTAGACTGATTATTTCAGTGCTATAAATGCATTGTCTGGGGAGTGTAGAACAAGATGACACGTGTGTAATGAAGGAGCTTAGTACGTTTGCCACAACTGTTTACCTGCATTTCCAGCCCCTCATCATATTGTTGAAACATGAAAAAATCAGAGAGAACTAACCTTTTTTAAAGAGTGGAAGTGACTGTAAAACATGCACCATGCAGCACCTAAACTACCAATTTACCTTGTCTGGTCTGCAACCTTTGGAATATATTAAAATTCCAACGAAACACACACGTATCCCTATTTTGATTGTTGTCTTAGCATCTCCCTAATTGGCAATTAAAGTGCCCACAAAGCAATCAGGGAAAAGCCAGGACAGATAGAACACAGAGGGAAGTGGGAAATAACTTCCAGCCCTCTCGCTGGCTGCACATAAATACAATATTTTCTATTAAATATGTTTTTGTTAATCTGTTTTTTTTTTGTTTTTTTTTAAATTTCTTTATTTCCGACAAAGAGAACCTTAAAATGCAGATTTCAAGGTTTTAAATTATAAGTCGCAGGAGCAAAATTTAATCTAATCAAAAGGAAGAAGACCATAAATAAGTCGCACCAGAGTATAAGTAACACTTTTATATTTGCCATGGCAAAAAATAAAAACAAGAATAGTAATGCTTCGATACGAATGAGAAAAATGTCAAAATTTAAGAGGAAAACAATCAGATTCTCCTCAGACGACACTTCTTCTTCTGGCACTGTCAGAAGAAAATACAGCGTCCTCTAGTGGTCGTTAGAGGAAACAACTGCTGAAGGGCAACCAGTTGCTAGTGGGAAAAATATATATATGAACCTATTTATGTTTAAAAAAAACACACAAATAAGTACAAGTTGCATCCCTGGCTAAACTATGAAAAAATAGCAACTTATACTCCAGAAAATAAGGTAATATGAAAATAGAATGTAGCTATCGAGAGGACAGATGATGTTTTCTTGAGTTACAATAATAAAAAAAAGCTTAGTTTTTTTAATTATTTAAAACTTTTTTTATTATTATTTTTAAGCAGCACATAGGTCAATTTAAATAGAAATTTGTTTCATATTGAAATCAATAAAACAAATGTTATTTCATATATGTTTATATTGTTAATGAGTTTAATTTTGCTTTCTGTTGTTAGACTGAAGCAAAATTACTGCAATTTAATAAAATTATTGTTTTTTTAAAGGAGAATATCAGAATAAGAAGGAAAAAAAAGCAAAATCGTGACATGACAAACTGTCAAAACAAATTTCTTTTTTTCAATTTCCTTTAAATATTCAATTATGTTTCACCATCTCCAAAGAATTCATCTTTAGTGAAGTTAATACATTTCTTACCAACTGCAGGATTCCTTATTTTCTTGTTATTATTATTGATTTCAGTGATTAAAAATATTTGAGAAAAACAATATTTTAATTAAAGCAAAAAAATCTGCTCCTATGAATCCGAAAAGCCTTAAATTATAAGCTGAAAGAGTTCTTTTCCAATCACTGCTATTTGTTTCAAGAAGTTCCGCTCCTTTGAAGTTATTTTTATGTTTGGGATGAGTGTTAATTAGGGAACCATTGTAAAATGTGAGCTGCAAGCCTGAGTTTTTCACACAGGCTTTGTTTTTGCAAATATATATTTTACTTAATTTCGCCCCAATTTTCTATTAAAAAAACAGTTTGTGTTAAAGTTAATGACAAAAATAGATATTTTAGTTCAAGGCTTTTATGTCAAAATGATTAAAAAAAGATTGAATTTACGTAAAAACAAAAACAATTTTTAATGATTGCAGTGGATTCTAAATAAAATAGGTACAAGAAGTTGCTCAAAGTCATCAATTTTATGTTATAGTTGATCTTCTAAGAGATAAAATGGCATTAATGCAGTCAGCTCACTGATGCTTATGCTTCCAGAGTACCCAACCTTTAAAATAAGTAATGAGTCGGATGGTCCATCTTTCTGCAGAATATCTCAGGTCCTTTAAAGGAGATTTCACATTGCAATTTGTAGCTTCGCTGGATCATTTTTACATGAGGCTTCTCTGCATAATTGAGCTTTCTGCTACACCGTGGGTGAACTGCATTCATGGACAGTGCTTTACCAAAGTGATCCTTTATTCAGCGATTACATACTTTTTTTAAATTTTTTTATTTAGTTCCAGTTAGAAGTTTAAAGAACTCAAACATTTGTATTCTAAATTTAGATTTATTTCATCCTTTTGGATTTGCTGCCACAAATGATTTACATTTTTTCGATTAGTCGGCTAATTGGATCGTGCAAAACTGCATGTAAAACACACATCTTAACCATCATTAGCTCAAACTTGAAGCGTTTAAGTTATATGCTAACTAAAAATAAAGACAATTAAAACAAATGCTCTTTAAATCTTAAATAAACCATGAAGCATCTTTTATTCATTAGATTCTGGCATTAAAACAAAATTAGGCATCTGAAACAAAGAAATATTTTTCACAAAAGATAAAGTTTTGGTCTCACTGACTCAGATGTAACAAAAGTGCATTTTTATGTGAGGCGCAGAATAGTAGCCAAATGTTGTATTCGCTAATTGACAAGATTACCGGTAGGTGTCAACATTGTTTCCAAAACAGTTTTTTTTTTTTTCCAACCGATCACTATTTTATCTTGGGTTTTCTAAAACAACGAGCATCTGCATTGCCAAAAAAAATTGCAGAAACTCCGCAGTTCAATGCGAAGTCCCGCCCGCCGCTGTTCAGAGGAGACAAAAGTTGACAAAAATTGAGCTTTAGACCCAATAGATTTCAACAAGAACCAAGAAAATTTCGATTTCTTGGATCAGAATTGATTTTAGGATTGTTTTACTTGCTGTATGTCCATCACTTATAAGATTTTATCTCCTTACAATTGTTGAGAACATTTTAAACATGTTTACCAAATCCACAGAATTTGTCAGTCACATCATAAGAAGCGTAACTAATATGGAAATTTCAATACACCAGATACTCTGTGATGAAAATAGATTTTAAAAATTCGTTTGACCTTCCATCTGTCCGTCAAATACACATCCATGCAGGTGGGAAACGAAACAATGAAGAATACACAATAGCTGGAATTCAAAAATAAACCTTACTTGAAATCCCAAACATACTTTCAGTTCCCCGAGGTAACCTGTTCATGGTCCAATAAGATGCAGATTTGTTCTAGGGGGATTATGGAGGTACACATTCCTCCTGCTAATTCCCATTCCTCGAAATTTTCCTTGAAAAACACAAAGGGGGGAATTATTAATAATTTCTCTCTTTTTTAATTTATTTCCTAGATTCTCTTTTATCTGTAAGGGAATTTAATCAGAGGCGGGTAAATATGCCCCTACACTTCTCTAATGTGTTTTTTGGTACTCTCCCTGTTGTCACATGCTTTGTTCCACACCTTTTATGCAGAGAACAAAACTCCTGCAAAGTGAGTTTCTCAGTCAGAATGACACTTTTCTGATGTTGCTTTAAATTAATTAAAAAATGTGCTTTTTCGAGATATAGCCCTTAAAGGCAAAAAAAAAAAAAAGGAAACAAGATAAATCCTGTTCTCTGCCTCAGCTGCTCCCTGTCCCTCATTTTTTTTCCATCCTTTTCTTCAGAGCATGTGCGCTTTCGAACGTGTGAGTGTCTGTGAGGGCTGTGTGAAAATTTGTGTTTGAGTGGCTCACCTTCACCGACTTTAAATCCCCCTAATCCGTCTCTGCTGGATGGTGGCCTGGCTGGTTGTTGCAGGGTATAAAGATGATTCTCCTGAGCAGCAGCTGCCTGCTGTGGTTTGTGAAAGAGTTTCAGCTCACACAGTCGAGCCCAAAACACCTACACATGCTGTATTATAGCATGCTGGGTGTGAGCCATGAGAACAAAAGCATTTCCTATAACTATATTTATATATATTTTTGAGCCATGAGAACAAAAGCATTTCCTATAACTATATTTATATATATTTTTAGGAATATCCTTTTTTTCTTGCTGATCTTAAAGGGGACTGGGCAAACCCTCTCCGTCCCAACGGTGTTTTATAAATTTAAAGAGGTGGCCTCACACACTCGCTGACCTTTACGCTTTTTCATTAAAAAGCTCCATCATCCCATGCACATCTAGAGATCAGAAAAGCGGAGACCTTCAACCTTCCTTCCTCAACGTGTGGGCCAAAAAAAATAACACCACAGCAATCAGCCCCCTGCCTACCGCACATCCATCATACTTGACCAGCACAGAGCGCTTGTTAAAAACACACACAATTACACAGTATGACACAAACTGCCTTGATATTGACTTCCACCTTTACACCTATGATAGAAATGTTAGCTTTCTGTTTGAATATTTCCTTAGCGCTTGCCCCACACACACATATTTTGTCCTGAGGCGCAGCTCTTCTGTCTGTCAGTCTGTGTTGGTGGAGATACTTGCAGTCACAGCAGGATGTCGTCCTCACACAAAACAACTAACACACTTTGACGGATTATAGCTAAGGCTACTGTATATGCTACTGGAAGCCTCTTGGAAATGAGTCTGTGGAACTGAATAACTTTGTGTACAGACCCTATCCAAAAGATGAGAATATCATGGAAAAGTGTTTTCATTTTCACAATTCTATCCACAAAAAGTAAAGGGCCCACTGTTTCATTGATTAAAACCTACAAAAACAGAAGTTCTGAAAAATGTAATATTGTATAGAAATCACCATTTCAGTTTTTGTAAGAAGATAACATTATAATCTCATCAAATTCATCAAAATAAAGTATTTTCAAAATGATGTGTCCATTTTAAATACTTCAATAGTTTGATCAGGGACAGGTGGTGGAAGATAAAATCTGCATCTCCATCCAGATCCTCAGTAAATTGAATTGTGAAGTCCTCCTGGACAGTGTTCTACCACGGTCAAGCCGCAGCACAGTGCCGGTCCGTGGGTCGCTTAAGCCTGGTTTTCACTGAGTGGTCCGGTACAGTCCGGAGTAGTCCAGTACGGTCCAGTTAATTCTGGTGAGTGTTTCCACTCAGCAGTTTGTTGGGCGTGTGTTTGGTATAGGTCGCTAGCTTGTCATTGTAGTGCGACAACAATAGGGGTCATCAGCAGCTCGTCTTTTTCTTGCTTTACTTTTTGTACATTGGGAATAACACCAATATAATGTTGTTTGAAAGAAGATTGCGGGCAGCTAAGAAGAATACTGCAGAAAAGAGGAAAACAGAGTCGCTAGCTTAGCGCTATACTGGCGCTTTCTAATGTCATCATCACTTTCTGCCAATCAGCGGATGGCAACAGCTCCTCCGCCCCAACTGTCTAGTTTTATTTTTCTATGGACCTACAACCGATGGGGGCCGTCAAGAGGTACAGGTTGGTTCTGTTTAATGGGTCCATTTTACAACAAAAACACTCAAAATACCGGTCCGGACCACTCACTGGAAATGAGGCTTTAGTATCGAACTGCACACAAAAAAAAAAATGCATCCGCTAACTTAGATTATTTCCAATTAGTTTTATTTTAGAAAATTGACGGATTTTAGACATGTGACTTAAAGCAGCTAGCTGCATGGCTACCTGGACTGCTAAGATAGTAGCCCAAAGAAAAAAATATCTAACAAAAATAAAACCTGTTTTGAAAGTTTCTTCTAGGAAAAGGGAGCTGGTGAGGAAACCAAATAAGAACCTTCAACTTCAAAGAATAATAAAGCTGCTGTTTACAGACAAACTGGGAGTCTTCCTCGACATACAGAATTATTGAGACAGTTGTTCTCATGGGGCAGAAGCCGCTCTAGCAAACATGCAGTGACAAACTCTCGACTGTTTGACACACAGATAGTAAAGTTGAAGACACAGTGGATTGACGTCAATATTGTATTTAGAAAATACCAGTTTAAAGATGATTGCGTCATTTTATTTTGCTTTATTTGTCCATCACACCTTAAAAGTCAGATGTAGCTGAAGCTAGCTTCCGGTAGTTTGCCTCCACTTTGACGTTGAAGGGAAAACTTTCAATGTTTTACAGAGAATGAAGATTCAATCAAATAAAGTGGTTGGTTTGTGAAAACTTGTAAAAGGGACATTAAAGAATTTTCCTACAGCAAGGCTGAATTAGATAGGCATCCGTTCACAAAATTTAGCTCAGAAAATGTTCCTTTGTGTTTAAAAAATTATTAATTGAATGAGGATTTATTTAAAGAAAAATTATAATAAATTTTTTTGCCCTGAACGATAATCAGGGTCTGAGTGTTAAAATGACATTGTATGGGGAAAATAATGTAATATTTCCTCAATTGATTTTTTTCAAATCAGAAATGACCTATACAAATCAACAACTTAGTTTCATTAAATATGAAAAAAAATCTACCTATATTTTTAAAAACAAAATGTCTTGTAGTAGCATTTTATTTTGAAAATAGGTTTTCAGAAACCGGAGGCTTAAGAATGTCAACATGTGACCGGTCCATGAAAATATTGTCTGATTTAAACCGGTTCGTTACCTGGAGTAGGTTGGGGACCACAGCTCTGGTAGACTGTAGTGGCTTTGGACTGAAGAAAGTAGAGTTTACTAACACCTGTGCTGGACATAATACCTCAAATCATGACTGACTGTGGAGATTTCCCACTAGACGTCCAGCGTTTTGGGTTCTGCTCCTCACCAGTGTTGAACCTTGGACCTTGATTATCAAATGAAAGTCACTCTTTAATTTTTTGAGACGTGTACATTTACATGTACAACGAAAGATAATACCGGAAGAAAAAATGTCAAGAATGTTGGTATTTTAGATATAATTGACCTTCCTGACACAACCAACCTTGTAACAACATTCATCCTGTGAGCTCAGATCAATAAAATTTAATAAGAACAATATCACATTTTATTTAAAAAGCAACTTTCAAGGAACTCGGGGATACTGTACAAACACAAAGGTCAGTAAGTTCACAAAAATTTTCATTAAAAACACAATAAAAAGCAGCTGACAGAAAATCAAAAGTGAATCAGAGTGAAAACAGATTTAAACAGATGATATAACTAAGAAAAAAAATCCCTTCTCCCTTAATCACATCAGAAAATAGAGAACAACATAGAAGAACTTGATTTTGACCGAACTTCAGATAAGCACATTATTTGAGAACAACTGTTCTTACTTTAATTCAGCAGGAAAATATTTTTGTTGCATTTAATGTAGTTTTGACCCTTTTGATTATGTTTGAGCATTCACAAGAAACAATGCAATAGGGGCCTCAACACACGAGGCAACGAGCTTCAAATTAATTATCCAAAAAGAACAGGCTGGGTCTAAAAATAAAAGAAAGTCTTCAGTCAGACTAAAATTCTGAGGTTTTAGATCCTGGAAGAAAATGTGTTTGCTTTAGAAAAGGGTTAAAAATTCTTGATTTCTTAATAAAAATATACACAAATTTTAATTATAATTAAAATATGTAAAGCTTTATTTACATTACCCTTGGCAACACATCTTCAAGCGTTCACCTCCAAGTCTATGTGAATGTGTGTCATTTCGTGTTTCGGGCTTCTGCTTTCAAAAATCTCACGATCACATGTAGCTACGCAAGTTTCAGTACTTTGAACGCAAATTGAAAGTTAAACCAGGTTGAACTTTGACCAATCAGAGACTTAGATTTGGTAGTGACGTATGAGTAGCCTCCTTTTCAAAGAAGTGCCAAGCATTGGAAAATTGATCATGAAGGAGAAATTAACAATTGTGTTTTTTATATGACACCAAGTCTTTGAAGCATCAGAATAGAGCTGTCAAAGAAACAGGTTGGAGCAAGACTGATGAGATTTGAACCACTTTGACATCTCGCAACAGGAATCTTCCAACTGTAGGTCATGGACATCTGCTTAGGGTTAGGCACCGATTGAGTTTATTCAGTTCCGGTGCCAAATCAGTTCTTTTGTTTTGGCTCCTATTTGGTGCCACATTTAGTATTTCAGTAACAAAAATAATGCCTAGCTTTTCCCAAAACAAAGCATAACAGAGACTAAGGCCCAGACTGCACCAACACATTCTCATTCCCATGTTGTCACATTTTAATGTTTGGTTAAGGACTCCTCCATGTCACTTTTTGATGCTTTGGATGTTTGAGACTCATTATTTTTTTACATGCTGGCTGTTCGTGAAATCAAGGGTCCGCAACCCTTGGGAGGCAGTCCTGGACGCGGACCCGCCAACCATTACGGCGTCCGTTGGCCAGTACTGGGTTGGGGTCCCGTTAAAGGGTTAGGAGAACATGTTAGGGTGCCCGTGCGCTCCACGATCCCGTACTGGACCGGTTCCCATACCCGGCCCCTAGGTTGGGACCCGTGATTTATGAGAAAAGCCAGCACACCAAAAAACGAGTAGGGGACACCCAAAACGTCAATTTTCGACACGGAGGGGTCCTTAGCCAAATGTCAATATGTGACATTTGTGAGAGAGAATGTGTTGACTCCCCAGAGAGCCTGAAGCTTTTTCTTTCCCCTTTTTCATATTCTTTTAACCCTTTAACACTACCACTCCAGTGTTCATGTTCTTTGATTTTGATCCGCTGGAATTACTTTGACTATGTTGACGATTGAGAAGTTACAGTAAGTTTTTGTGTTTAAGCGTCACTGACGCCGCCTCAGGTGTTAAAGGGTTAAGTCAGTGCACCATACCTGTTTACAAACACATCAAAGTAAACATGTGTATAAACGCAAAATGATTGACTTGATCTTTAAATTACTTAACAGAATAGAAGTGATTGACGTCCAAATACAAATAGACCTTTGCTGAAACTAACCATCGAAATGAGGATTCTGGTAAAACCACGTAAGTCGTAATGGTGACTAACCCTACATCGGCTAGTAAACAGTACAAATAGAAAAACCTGCTTGTCCAGTGTGAAAACCAAGGGCTATACTTGTTTTCAATCTCCTGCATTGCCTGGTGTGTCCGTAGCTCAACAGTGAAACATGAACCTTGCAAGAATGTCAACCAAAAAAAGTAGTTAACCCACATCTCTCAGGCTCCAGCCCACTGGAAATGATGACATGTCTGTGAAGCTCCAGAGGAGGTCAAACAGGAATATGTGGTCACGCGCTGGAGATTGGGAAGTCTCATCTCTCGTCGCCTCGCACTTTCATGTTTATAAAACAGCCTCATTATTTGGTGACATTATTACACCAACCTCTGATCTATTTCCAGCAGCCCAAGTTAGGAATGTTCCAGTTCCAGTGTTTCCTTCGGAATCAGACAATCTGGATTTTTCCAACTCTTTCATTCAATAAAACAAAATTGTCTTGAGGCCTGTGTATTTCTTGGAACAAACCCTTTTTGATGATAAACTACTTTACTACCTTTGTTAGTCCTTTTTTAATGAATGATGATGAGCTCTCTATGTTTTTTAATCTCTAAATTCTTATTTTTGATGGAATTATAACAATTAACCGCATTTGTGTTTTTTAAACACACAACTTTTTGTTGACAAAAAGCAGAATATTATAAGAAACAGATCCAAAGTAAATGCGAACAAAAGGACAAAATGAATGTTTGAAAACGCTCTACACAGGCGTGAGCTGAGAATGACTGAACCGGCTTCTGACATTTACATTAAAGAGCTGCCTGGCTGGCAGGCACAAAGGAGGGTTTTCAATTACTCACAAACGCTAGCTCCCATGACTGCAGAGCGTTGACCCTCTTCTCCATCCCCGTGCTGATGCTGCTGGAGAATAAAGGTAACTTTGTCTGCAGTAATTACAGGCTGCACATCACCACTCATAAATTACAATGCAATATTTTAATTAATTTGTCACCACAATCACCATCCAAGGTGGTTCTGGCTAAGCTATGTCAAGAGGACTGTAAAGGACGACACAAACATAGAATTATCCTCGCAGAAAAGCTCTAATGCATAGTTTGGGACAGAATAATTACACCCTCTGGAAAAAGTTTCTGTTTATTTCTCCTTTTTTTTCTTACTTTAAAGCACCCTTGTTACAATTCATTCTTTGATGAATTCTTGTGAACAATTCTGCTAACTTAACACACTTACACCTTTGATTAGAAGCATCAGTTCCCAAATATCTCTAGTTTTCTCCATAGATGCTGTTATGTTACCACTAAAAAACCCAGATAAACCATTAAAGGGGATCAGGTGCACAAGGAACATTTTGAGCTTTTAAATTCTTCTCCAGATGGTGAAAACTGTAACAAATATACACAACGCTATCAAAAAGGGAGCATGGAATGCACATAAAATAAAAGTATTTTGTCGACACTTTAATGTAAGAATCCTATACAAATAATGCAAAAATATAATACCCCGATTGCATATAAACATAATTACAAACTTATGGCATTGCCTTTACAGAGCTTCAGCGTGGATGGCGACTGATATCTTCCACCACATGCTGGATTTTTCCATAGACTTAATTTTTCCCGCTCTGATTACATAAACCAGAAACCGGAAGTTGCGCGGAAAACCGGAAGTCATGCGGGATAACCGGAAGCTGTTATTTTCGGCATCTTTACTATTCTCTTCCCCCCCAAAACTTTAAAAAAAAACTTCTATCAACTTAGGAAATTATTTTCTAAATTATAAACTGCCTCAAAGCAACACTGATGCTGTGCTTGTTTCATATTCAGACAGGCTTGGCTGACTAAAAGAAGCAATCTTTTTAGTTTTTTTGTTTTTTGCAAAACTACAGCAAACTATATTTCACAAAATATTCTAATATAACCCCTTTATTTTCATATGAAACCATGTTTTACAAAAAGGCTTTAGTTTTCCCACAAAACTGAAAAAAAAGATGCATTTCTTTACCAGTTTAACCCTTAATTAATCAATCAATCAAAGTGCTTATCATACTTTGTGCAATTCCAAGCACTTAAAATATAAAAACG
>NC_050522.1:6893389-6918681 GCF_002922805.2 Oryzias melastigma
AAACAGCACACGCTTTAGGAATAACCCCAACTCTTTAGCTGTTTAACACAATTCCTATGGATTCTTAAACTGTGTGTGTCCGTGGGAAAGACCCACCTGCCCAAGTATGGGTCTCCCTGTGCCAGTCCCCAGCCCGGATAAAAAAAACTAAAAAACAAGGTGGTGTCAGGGATGGCATCCGGCATAGATATCTCTGCCAGGAGAAATCCATCAACTGAAATTGCACATATTGGATTTGCAATAATATATCCATCTAATGTGTACATGAGACTTTTGGAAAAAAAAAAAAAAAAACTTGGATTTATTGAAAAAAACCTTTTTGTGCTTGGATGAGGAGTTGTATTAAAACTGACATATTAAGTAAAACTGGAATGGAAACATTGCGCCACAAAAGATCCCACAGCATCACACAGCTCGTCAAGTTTTTGGATCCACGGCTCTTCTGTAAAACACCAACCATGTATTCCCAAATTTCTTAATCCCATGTAGCTGATCGCTTCATCGCGTGAAGAGCTAGTGTGTTACATTACTAGTGTAACAAAAAGGGCGAACAGTATTGAAGCTATCCAGCCGTATGAAGATGTCTTTTCATCTACCAATGTATGCATTACAATGGAGCAAAGCAGGAAGGTTTCTCACAAAAGATCTTTTTCAAATCATTCATAACAATTTAAATATAGAAATACTCAGAAATGCAATTTTGTGCTTAATTTTCTTAATTTAAGTCCTACATCATGAGAAAAATGCCACAAGAACATGCCAAAAGCACGATTTTCATTAGAGTGGGTCTTCATTTGACACAATTTCTATTGCTTCTTACAATTATTCTGCATATTATTCTTGAGACCTGAGAAAATGACGACGAAACTGTGCAAGACCTCAAATGTGTCATTTTGATTAGAGGAGATGAAGACTTTGGTGAAAATTGACCATTTTTTATTTATGAAGGCTCAAAATAAACATGGATTTGTCTGGTTGTCCGTCAGCGAGAAGGCTAAAGGGCAACTTCAGTGATTGGGGTTGAAAGGAGGAGATAGAGGTCAAAGTTCTCTTTAGCAGGGGAGAATTGCTTTGTGGATTTTTTCTGCTCAGGCACACACATGAGAATACACCATCTGAAATTTAGCCACCTAAATGGAAAGTCAATGAAAACAACATCAGTTTAAACCGTTGTTTTTCTTTTTGTCAGCTTTCCATCTTCTGCCCACGGTGGATTCCTGCACAGCTCACAATCCTTCACTTTGTCAGCTTTTTGAGCTTTGGAAATGTATTTTTCTGGTTTTCGCCACCGTAGTGAGCTATTCCTGGTGCAGCGTTTTCTTTCCCAGATGGAGATGTTCTCTCGTCTTCACATTCATTGTGAAGAAACGATCAGAACTACCTGGATTCCTGGATAGGTGGGAGGAAGCCCGTAGTCAGATTAGATCCCTGCAGAGAGCATATCCCTTCCCGCGGGTTTCCAGGGATCTTCACAGCCAAGAATCGTGTTTGGGAAAACAAGCAAACAAACCAACATGCAAAATTCAAATTTTCTATCACTGACATGGAGTTTACGGGTAGTAGTGCAGTCACAGATTAGACCTAACAGTGGGAAACTCCAGCCGTCACCGGTAACATTACCATGGGTTGTTGGTATGTGATTTAATGCACCAGCAGTCAGTTTCCACTCAGCCTATCAAAATACTGCCACGCATTGGAATGACTTAAATGGATAGCTGACATGCTCCATGCAAAAAAAAAAAAAAAAAGCAGATGGGATAGCAAGCTATTACCGAGCAGTGGAGTGGCATTGGGAGTCAGGGAGTAAAGCTACGACTTTAGACAGCTGGGGAAACATGTCCATAAAGTTTTACTGGGATGTAAAATGTTGCTATTTATTCATAATCCAAATGAAAGTAAGGTGAAATTGGTGGACAAAACTAATACAAGTTTATTAATTGCTGGGTGCTTTGTGACCACCAGGGGTGTAATGATCGAGGGTGGATTGTTTTAATCAGGCTTGGTGTGATCTTATAAGCCCTAAAAGGTTGACGAGGAATTAGCTCTGCGAGGATAAAAACACTTCAAAAGAGGGAAACAGTCAAATCAAAAGGCTGGTGCTGGAAAGTTGCACAAAGAGGATTGCATAAAAAAAATCAAAAGAGGAGTAAACTCACTTAGAAAAGGCACACCTTGATGAAGGTCTGCCTCGCCGTTTCCCTCTCTCAGACGCACACACACGTGTGCACACGCAACAACCGAGTGAGCAGCAGGGCTGTGGAGTGTAAGCAGGTGTCCTATGGGAGAGAGTGTACCATTAGCAGATCATTTCCCTCTCGCTCCAGCAGGCCCTCCTCTATCATACCTCTGCTGTCAGCACTGCCTCGAAGGATTACTGAGAAAGAAAGGGAGAAGACTGTGCAAACGGCTGGGAAAGGAGAGTAGTGTGAAATTGAAACTTGCATAGCCCCTATGTGCCCCCAAAACTGTGATTATTACCAGGTAGACATATTTTTCCCCCCCTTCCAATCTATATCCCTCTTGGAGAAAACACAAGCACAACATTAAGTACATTTTTGATGAAAATGTCCATTTTTAGTGCATGTTTTTCTTAACCATGTTTACAAAAAGCAACCATATGTCAAAATGAAATGTATGTTCATAGACAAAGTTGTGCACAAATTTATACTTTGAATCTGTAAAATAGCATAAATTAGGGCAGTGAATGTTGACCCGTCAACATGCGTGATTATTAAAACATAATCAATTCGTAAATATTTGTTGAACGTGTTTAGCTATGAGATCAGCGTAGTAAAACTGTCTATAATGAACTTAAACTTTTTATACATCCCCTGATTGAGATTTGATTAAATTAAAGATATAATAGGGCATTTATTTGTAGTTTTTGGACAAAACTGATCTTCTATTTTAATGAATAAGAGAATTAATGTCATTCTGACGGTTGTAATGCAGCAGCAGCGGTGCACCCGCTATGAGGGGCAGGGGGGCCGGGCTGAAACGGAGCTGTCTGCTATTAGAATTCCAACAACAAGACAACCGACCATTGCTTTATTTTGGGATGGGGACCTACATGAATTTTTCACAATAACGAACATTGGTGTTGTCTAAAAACTGAGGAAACTAAGCAGTTCTTCATTAAAGTCCCACCCCCCAATGCCGCGAGAGTCAAACAGTTCAGAGAAGACAGACACGCCCCCACCTGTGAGCAGCCGACTTGAAATCCAGCGTGATCAAACTTCTCCCAAAAAAGTTGTTTTATTATTTTCACAAGCATGATAAAAACAAAGTTTATGAGAAAAAAAGGAAAAAACTGAAAAAAAAGGAAAAAAAAAAAAAAAGAAAAATGGAAATCCAGGAAAAATGTAAAATAGACAGAAGTGCTCTTAGGACAGACATTCTTAGTTTTTTGGGGTGCCTGGTGTAACTTTAGCCTGGATTTTTTTTGTATTTCTGTTCAAAAACATGTTTATTAGTTTGTCGACAAATTTTATTCTTGTTGTTTTTATAAAATTACACTTAAAACTTTCATTCTATGTTGCAAAAACTGTTTGTTAAACATTTGTTGGGGATTCGCCAACAAAATGAATCCCATTTTTTCCGACAGAATGATCTTTTTTGTATGATTTTATGTCTAGTGTGTGAATATAACATGGAAAAAGGACAAAATAAAGGTAGTGTTACATAAGTGTGGTTGTGCTGATTAAAATGATACCAAATAAGAAAGCAGGTAGTGTTTAAAAATGAAAATAAAGGTAAATTCATAAGTAAATAAAAACTGAATTTTAGACCCTATAGGTTCCAAAGTGTTAAAAACAAACGTTCTAAATGTACAATTTTGCATTTGATTTCATATTTTAATTATTTGCAGATAATAAGCGGCTGGCAAATACTGTAACTAAAAAAAAAATATTTTTGATTAGTCGCAATGCATTTTTTCAGATTTGCGATTAATTAGTTAATTTTCTTTAATTGATTTCTGGACCTAATATAGATATAACATTTATCTTTACGTATATCTTCAACATGTCGATTGTGAATTTGATTTGTCTTGAATATTACATTTTTCCATTACATTACTATCAAAAAACATCAGAGGGCCTTTCACAGGCATTTATATAGAGTCAGGAGACATTAATTCAACTAAGTACGCACACATACTGAGGCTCATTTATTTAGCTAAAATATAATAGAATGTATTGCTGCCACAGCAGGTAAATTGATTTGTTACCATAACTCTGTTGAAATAAAGAAAAAGGATAAAAAAAGGTTATCCATTGGTGTTTTGTTGTTGCCAGGCGACAACAGCTGATTGTGGATACAAGGCACCTGCAGACCATTTTAGATCTAGAAGTGGTGGAAAATAGTTCAGAAGTGAGTAGCAAATATGCTACTATACTTATTAGGTGTAATAAAAAAAATATTAAATCCATAATTACTAAAAAGCTATATAGTATGGTACTATATACTGTCCTGGAATTTAAAAGCAATTCAGACACCTTCCATGCTCACTACTTTTTATTTTTTATTTTTCTAAACACTGGAAATGTCATCACCGATTTCCCAAAGTAAAAATGTAATAAATACAAGCATTTTATGACATTACACTATTTTCACTAATGTAGTGAGCATCGATCCACGCTACCTTTTCGCAAAGACTTCTGGGAAATTTCTAGTGCACTAGATTTTGGAATTGTAGATTCGGACAGCACTAGAAAATGCCGAACGCACTGTACAGTGCACTATGTGGTAAGTAGGGAAGGAATTCGGACAAAAAGCATGTCTGTCAAAAAAGGTGGATATTAAGAAAATATTTAAAGAAAAAAGGGTATGCTAACTTGTCACTAAAGTGACAAACTACCGTAGTGCTGGAATATTTACTTTTTTTACTGTTACATCACAAGGATCAAAATACCCAATTTTGCGTTTTGTCCTTCAGCATGTCACTATTTGTATCATTTTAATAGGATATATATACATTATGGAGATAAAAATATTTTGGGTTGTTTATAGGTTTTTCATATAAAAAATATGATATAAAAGTAAAGAAATTTAAGTGTTTTTTTCCTTTAATGTTTGGTTTATTTTTAACTTGCATAATTTTGACAAAATATATTTTTATGGAGAATAAAATATTGAGAGTTACTTACTTTATGTTGATTTGTTTTAGAATAATATTCCTCCCTGTTATTATTATTAATAGTTTTTTTTTTAAATTTCAGTTTAAAAAATGTAGTTTCAGAGTGTTTAATAAATCTTTATCCTTTTCTGCATCTTTTTCTTGTTTACTTTTAGTATATTGTGTATAACAGAAACTTAATGATGTTTGTAAGAAGATTACGGGTAAGAAGAATACCGTCGTAAAGAAGAAAACAGAAAGACTAGCTTAGCGCTATGTTGGCGCTTTTTTAATGTCATCATCACCAATCAACAGGTGGCTACAGTTGCTCTGCCTCCGTTGTTCCGTTCCACTTTTCAATGGACCTTCAACAGATGGGGACCTTCAAGAGTTACGGTTAGGTACAGTTAATGGGTCCATTTGGAACACTCAACATACCGGATCTGACCACTCAGTGGAAACGAGCCTTAAGTTGCTCTTGTTTATGATTCACTGAAGGTTGATGATGATTTGTTGTTATCAACGATCTGCACAAAAATTCAGTAAAGTAATGCTGAAGGAAAAAAAATGCTAAAGGTGTTTATAAAATGTGAACTTTTCATCAGTGCCTGATTGTTCTCCAATGCGGAAACAATCTCTCTGGTGATATTCAGTATGCATGCACCCTTTTTCGAATGAATGTTTTGTGACTTAATATACAAGTCTGTGATGTATTTTTGACAGTAACTTAATAGGGTAAATTCAAGGCAAAGAAAAGTTGTATTCGAAACAGAGAAACGTCATATGAATACGGATATTAACACATATATCAAGTCAGGTACTGCATTCATAGTTTTTACAAAGTGTACACAATTCTATGCACATTTCATTTTGACACTAATGTTGCCCCATACTACCATACACGTACAGCAGAGCTGCTTTCAGAGTTTCACCAAACTTCAAATTTTTGTTGACACCATCCGAACAGCCACTGCCGAAACATATTTCAGTGAATTATATTTTTGGTGGATGGTGTCAGTCTGTGACACCTCCCTTGAACCCTGACACTCTCCCTCCTGAGAGCTGTGCTAGCTGGGGGGCCAGAGTGGTGACATGGCTGGCAATGAGCCCACTGTCATCAGAGACAAGGACACTTCTCCACTGCCAAAGCCCAGGGACAGAGGGAGGGGAGGGTGTAGAGACAGAAGGTCAAACAGGATTGGTTGGATGGATAATGTTGCAAAGGCCAAGAGTGGGTCAATATAGCAAGGGAAAGGGACAGAGGGATGAAGGCAGTGACACAGAGGCCCAGATGCTACACAGCCTGAAGCTACTGGACATCACACCATGCACATGTGGATATGGAGTCCTCCCGTGAGAAGTTTTAGAGCAATGGGAAGGCGCACTGCAAAACATGTGGGGCTATAAATAGTATATGAGCTAGCTTAAAAAGAAAAACGCCATAAAGCCTGTTGTGCATCTATTCCCAGAACGATGCATGGAGACTGACTTTTGAGTAAAACAGCCTTTTTTGCTTGTTTGTAGAAACATTTAACCTTTAAATAGTGAAATATTCCAACACCTATGCCAAGAATTGATCTTTTCTAATGTATAAGACCAAGAAGGAAATGCAACCTTCTTCAATGGTATAAGTTTTACTTTTTTGTGGGCATTACTTTGGGAACACAACAATACAAAGATTGAATGTGTTCTCTTGTTCTCTGTTATTTTCTTGCTGTGGCTGGAACTAGCATAACCTAACACTAGTGTCACAAAAATGGCAAGCTTCATTTTCAGTTCTGTGCAACATTAAATGTCTCAAACTCCAATCTGTTTGATCAGCTACTTGACAAGAGAAATCAATGAAAAAAATCAATAAAAACTAAAAAGTTTTCAGTTACTTTTAGTTTCTTTGACTTTTTTTTAAAGACCTACACCAATAAAAGTAGTCTTTTTTGTGTTTTTAACATGTTCTTGTATCCGTTTTCTCAATATAGAGAACCTATATAAAATAATGTATGATTAAAATTGGGTTTCTGAGTATTTATTCGTTCAAGTTTTGTTAAATCAGAAAACCGGATGCTAGAAAAAGCTCAGACGGATGATGCAGCTACTGAAATGGTTGTAGCGAATTGCTATTCGGGCTGAAAAAACTGTGCGGCTGAATTGATCCAATATTGTTTGTCGTTATTTTTGCAACACAAATGTTAGCTTGAGGCTATTAGCTTGCGTGCAAGGGGGGTGAGTTGTACTGCATCAACAGTTCCACTCACAACCCAAATCTAATGAGCTACTGCTGTTGTGCATAAAATATGTCTCATAAACCACAAATACTTTTTGATTTTGGCTAAAAACCTCATAATCATAATTAAAAGATCACTAGGAACAATTTTCTGATTGAAAAAAAATATGGCTGGTGTGTGACCTGCATTACAGCAGGCACAAGTAAATCAGCTTGTTATTTACAGAGTTCAGTCAGAGGTTACCTCTCCAAGCCACGTCCTACGGTACAGATTATAGTATCTAGTCCTGATCAAACACTGGAAAACAAACCAGAGAGGAAAAAAAATAAAGAAAATGGCACAATTTGGTGGAAAACAATTGTGTTCTGCATGTGAAAAAATGAAGCAATACCTTCAGGTCATAGATGTGTCTGGAGATGTGAAATGCAGCTTTTTGCCTTTGCTGTGGAGTGTTACGGCATCTGCTACTGCAGTTTCTCTCTGTGATTTGAGCTTAAAGGACATTCTCCTGCATGCAGCCCAGTGCTGTAGCCTTACATTTATATCATCCACAGTGTAGGGTAGGCACACTGTGTCAATGTATGAAACTGAGAGCGAAGATTTAATAAGGTCAAAGGAATGAGACTAGAAGTTTTCACTTCTAGAATTTACACACTTTCTTATTTTTTTTAAATTTAAGTTTATAGACTGATATTCCTAATATAAGGTGAGATTGTTTTGCAACCTATAACTTTGAAGTAAAGGTGAAACAAATGCACAAGAAAAAAAGCTTTGAAGTCTTCCCCTTCATCCATAAACCAAACTAATTTTCAAAATAAAAGGAGGACGAGATGACAGTTGGAAAGTTGCAATACTAAATTAGGAAAATACATGTCAAGGTGTCTCCCAAAACAAACAAAACACATGAATAATAAATAAATACGTGGTACATTGCCTGCACTCTGGAAACACGTCAGTCTGTCAAGCCCTAAGACTTTTATATCCCAGTACTGATGACCACCAACCCAACAATTTCTTTTCTGTGACTCACCAGATTGCCTTCGCCTGTCCACCGCTCTCTGCAGTCACTCCGCCTGCGTGACTGACGTCTGGTGTGTCGCAAGTGTCAAATAAAATGTCACTCAGACATCATAGAGTCACAGACTATCAGAAAAAAAGAAAGAACTGAAATCTTGTTGAAAAGATTTTAGGATTTCTTGCTTAACGTCAAACATATAGCACAGCGAGAAATGGCTGAAAAATCTATGTGAGCCATATCTAAAGCTACACGGCACATGTGGTTACAACAATGTACAGACGTGTATGTGGGAACGCTCATCGCTTCTTCAAGAGCTGGAAAAGAATGAAGAAGCATTTTCCAATACACCCAATGACACATCATAGTTAGTGTTTATACTGTGACAGAGCCGTCTCTGTCAGAACATCAATAGTGGGGATGAGTTAATTTTTCAACAATAGTGTTTCTTTCACAGTCAGCTATTGATGAGCCACACTGCATCGCTCACTGACATGGATCACACAGAAAGCTAATAAATATGTCTTTGTCCAACTCTCAACCGCTCAAAACGTGCACTAAGAAACATTTTATAGTAAAAAAAATCACAGAAATATGACTTGAAGAAAGAGTCAAATCAAAAAATGCTTTACACACACACACACATATATATATATATAAACAGTCCTTCTCATGCTTTGAGCAGCTCAAAGCGCTTTATACTACATTTCACTGAAAAGTCAATGTAAACACATTGGATATGAGTGTGTTTTGGCCTTCTGTGTTCAAAACATATGCATCCATGCGTCGCTAAAGAAGTTTTGAAGTCCATTTATGGGCTTCATACAAAGTGCACCACCATTGAATGTGCACTGAAAGATAAACCAGTTGAACTTTGACCAATCAGGAACTCTGATTTGGTAGTGATGTATGTATGGATAGCGTCCTTTTCAATACACAGAAGTGCCAACTGTTTGAAAACTCATCAAGTAGGAGAAAATAACAATTTTAGTTTGTGGTTGAAAGCTTTTTTTCTGTTCATTGAATAGACAATAAAGTCTGTCCGTCTATCCATCTATACCAGGAGCCAGCTCAGTCATGGGGACTTCACCACAACACCCACCATGACCAGGACAGCAGCATGGTCCACTCCACAGCCATGAGGCTGCGATATTGGTTCCCAACTGCCCCAAGTGAGGTCGAGCACTGTAGCAACAACCACAACAAAACTGGCAATTCCCATAGAGAAACACTAGGGCTAAAATGGGGCGTCTTCAAGGAGCCCCACGTCTAAAGTACCAAGCGCCTGTTTGAGCTGGAGTTTATTGAATGCAGGACACAACTGGAAGATATACGGTATTCTGCATCTAAAATGAAGGTTTTTTTGTTGGTCACCGTTAGCTCATTGGAGAAATTGAGCATTGGTGTTAGACTGGGGGTGGAGGTGTCAGAGCAGACTCTTTCAGGAGGGGGCGGTTGGCATCGTACTAACGTCAGCACGTTTCCACCCGCTCGTTTTCGTGGGTATGGCAGGGCCCCTTTAAAGTGAACCACAGTTCATTTCCCCCGGCAATCTGGAACACATTTTCAGTCTGTACACACCCAAGTGGACTATGGTCCAGGAAAAGGAACCGCTCTATTACCAATCTTTCAAGGTGGTCTCGATTCGTTTCCGATCAGAGTGGATTTTGATTTGCCCTGGGATTCCTGAGTCTGAAAGGTCTGGGAGAAGAATAACTGGACCAAAACAACCACCAAAGCCAGTGGCCACGTGATGTAAACACAGTAGAAATTAAGCAATAGGACAAATGTAAAGCAACAATTGTATCATCAAACAGGAAAATATGGTCTTACTCCATACTTGTTATAAAGTTTGTTTTAAACCAGCTAAAAACACTTCAACTTTATACCTGACGATGACAGACGTTTAAAATTGTTGGCAAAAAATAAAGTTTGAATCAAAGATTGCATAATTTCCGCCTCTAGTTGCTCGGTCACACCCTCGTAATTCCTGGCCAGTGAGTGAAGCGGTCAACAAAGGAACAAGAAAGTCCGCTTGACAGCAGTCTGAATACAGACCAAACACGAGGTTCTGGACTCAATCCAGAATAAATTAAGCCTCTTGGACGGGAACAAATGATTTTACCAGTCTGAACAGTCCTTAGATACATGAAATGCATAAATAGAAAGAAACAAAGATGAACTAAATTAAATGCTTAAAAATAAATTATTTGTATATCTTTTTTTCATCTAAAGTAAATCAAATGATCAAATCATTGGTTGCAATAATAGTCTGATCTTAAACAATCATCATATTAATGAATCTCTGCTTCAAAACAATTTAAACTGCACTCTAGGCCTGAAAAATGAGCAACAGCTCCAGAAAACATCTCTAATAGATCTTAAAAACATTCTAATAATCAAATTAAAAACATGATTTCATTAAAATGTTTTGTGTATCTGAATAACAAATGTTATCAAAACATATCACCTTCTTCTTAGTGGCTACACAAAAGTTCAGACATTTTCTAGTGAGTTTATGACCACGTCATGGATGGAGGTACCTCACTGAATGATGCTAGGCTAACGCTTTAGCTAACCAACTGTCATCTGTCGTGTCACCTGTCATCAGATCAGACAGGTGTTCACATGACTTGAACATTTCCAGCATTTACCTGTGTCATGTGTTCGGACAGACTTCCTGCCTGCTGCAGCATCACAACAGAAGAGTTGTTCGGCTTCTTTTTCTCAAAAACGGTCGGGTGTCCATATGTTGTTGGAAGTCGGGGACGCCGAAAAAGTTCAGGAGTCGGACTAAACATGGCGAGTGAGGGGTGGGGCGGAGCAGGGTTGACAGCGAATAAAACACAGAGGATTTTTTTTCTCTCTGTTCAGCTTCTCTCTGATTGGTCAGCCTGCTGTGCATGTGTTGCATTCACTAAAGCTATACAAAACTGCCATGATCATGAACGTAACAAGGCAGTTCTGAGTCGAAAAAAAAACATTCGGGGCTTGAAGATAATTATTCGGGGTTAGACGCCACTGGACCTCACCTTAAGAACAACTAAATGGCCAAAGCTGGAGTACCTCAGGGTCCATGGTGGCTCATACTTTATAAATTAATCACTAAGATAAGAAGGCCCAAGACCAATAAAACATTTTGAAATCAAGCCTGAAACGCACACTGGTGAAATGTGTTCCCATCCTTGGTTCTTGACAGAACCAGTGCCACAGAGTTCTGTACTAGCTGTAGACCTACAATAGATATTTTAGGTAAACCAGAGAGCAGGGTGATGCAATAATATAACCAACTAAAAATAAAAGCATGTGCTGCCAAGAGAGAGGGAAGAGCTAGTAATATCTTAAAAAGAATGAAATCCTGTCTTAACAATATCTTTAATATGTGGGATATACGTTACTATTATAAGCATTTCCAGGTAAATTTAATTTCAGTCTGTGAAAACCCTGTTCTGTTAAAAGTTTAGATGGAATAATGTGATCACCAAAGAAGTGACTGCTTTGGATGGATACTATTCTGAGGCTTCTGGATGGGAAATAGAACCTTCTCTCCCAGCTCTGACTGCCGCCTAAGGCCTTGCTAGGAGCTTGCTGCATGTATAGTAAGCTTCTTTTGCCAAAGTGAAATGAACAGAGGGAACTCTGTTCAGTTTGATCTGAACTTCCCCCTTCGACTCTAGACGAGGAGGGAAAAAAAGGAAATCAAAACCACCAAAAAATAAAATCAAGATCACAGAAAGATGAAAATAGTAAAAGAAACAAACAAAACTTCCTGTGTTGTCTTTCTTAATAGATGGGAGGAGAAAAGATGCTGAAAGCTTGTTAGTTCCGATAAATGGGGTCACCGCTGCCAAATCTAACCCGACAGACAGAGCGGCTTTCTACTGACGGCGTGCAGAAATAAAAGCTTCGACCCGGATCAGTGAAGCATCAGACACACAAACCCAAGCTTATCCGATGTCTGAAGCAGGAGCAGCTTTTCTGTCACTCACAGGCTAAGAACTCTCACACACCTAGACGAAAGTGTCACAAACAATATGTGCCCGGAAACATCAAGAATGGGAAGGATTTACTGTATGGAAGCAGGTCAAAAATCCCGTGGATGGTGGGTCTTAAAAGTGATGTAAACAGAAATATCTTAAAACTAACATTCATGTGTTAATAGTTACTGAAGCTTAATAATTTGTACATTTTTTTCTCGACTCACACAGTCACTTTGTATTCGTCTTTTTTTTATTCTTCAGAGGTGGAACACTGTTGTCTCAAAGCAAAGGTAACAAGAGTGGAAGTATGAGTTCCTTTGCAGCTTCAGAAAAAAAATATATGTGAACCATGTGAGCAGACGTATACAAAAACACAGCAGATACTTCAAAACATTGGAGTTACAAAACCAAAAGGTACATGCAGTTGTTGAATCTATTAGTGTTTTTATGAAGGTAAAGTAAGTACAAAATGAGGCAGTGTAGAGAAAACAACAACAATCCTAACTGTTTTGCCTCCATTGCTATAGCTCTGTGCTGTATACGTATAATAGATCTGCCATGGAGGTGCTTCGAGTGACTCTTCTTCTGGGGTTTCCTGCAAGGTCCTGATCCGTTGTTGCAGTGCTGTTTCTTGCATTAGTAGCTGTTCTTTATGCGTATTAAAGTACTTCAAGTGCTAAAACCGGTTTAGTATCACCTTTTATTTGTTACGGTTAGTGACAAATTGGGGGCTCATCCGGGATTTGAATCTGGGACCTAGAATGCCACAATTCTGTAAACGTTTGACAAATTATATTCGATGTCCTGAATTGTTCCAGCTGCACTTACTCCTCAGAGTTTATTGAAAAAAAAAATGTTTTCAAAATAAAGAAGAACAAATAATAGATTGTTTATGTGTCATCTGGTTCATAATCATAAGCAACATGTTTCTGTCCATACCATCAAGTGTCTCAAGACTTGAGTTTCTAAAAGGTAAAACCTTTGTAAACTGGGAATAACAAGCCAAAAAGTAAAACAATTGCTTATTTTTATCTATTCTAAATATTTTGTTTTGCAAAAGGAAATAAATACTAATAAATATGTATTTTGTGTTATTTGCACCTCAGAACTTCCAGGTTATTTAGGATTAATATAGAAACAGCACACGCACTTTGTGTTTATTCGATTTAAGATCACCTCAAAATAATAGAGACTGTTTTACCAGAAATAGAAAATCTTTTTAACAGTTTTTGCAACAGTTGTTTTTAATTCCAGTAAGCAGTGGATGCAGTATACTTTTAATAAAAAGGAAAGGAGCTGTGACATTTTTTTTTGTGCTGAATTTTCCATTTCCTTACAACAAGAGTCTGATGTCCAGTTGTGACTATGCATGCGTTATGAATGTGTTTGTTAAAAAATGACAATTATTTTAACCTTCATTTTACCAAGAAAGCCCCTTGAGGTTAAATCTATTTCTTAAGGGAGACCTGGTCAAAAGGCATTGACTCATAAAAGCTAAAAAACACAAAAATAAAACAAACTTACCATTAGAACACATATAGAAACCATGCTTTTTTTTTATTTTTTTACAATTATGTGTGTTACTCTCCATTTTTTTGGGTGTCCTGACTTGTTAAATTGTGTGCACACTAAATAATTTTAGGAAGTTTTAGCTTGCGACTCTTGAACAAAAGAACAAATTGTATTTTACCTGATAAAAACCAACAATTTTAGGCCTACCTGCTTATACACTGTCTGAAATTTGTGACAACAGATCATCACCCAGAAAAAAATGCACTAAATTAAAGTAACAGTTGCAAAAATCCTGTTATTGAAATGGAACATTCTATAATCACCATGTATATTATGAGTACTTAACATCATAGTTACATAATTAATTAAAAAGCTCCCTTTAGGCCCATGCAGAATATTTGAAAATAATTAATTTTCTCATGCAAAATTTGGTGACAGCACTGACCATGAAACATTATGACCTTCACTTTATGGCAGCTTTAGGGCTTACCTCATGCCCAGACTGTCTCTCCATTGTTTTGTTTTGTTCTTTTTTCTTTTTCTTATTTTAACATGGATTAATGAGAAACCTCAAATTTAAAATGTGATGGGATGCAAAAAAAAAAAAACAAAAAAAAAAAACCTGCGGCTCAAATCAGTTATGCAATCTAGTTTGCAGAGCTTTGTCACAACTAATCTAAACTTCACATGCTAAAATACGACATTCATTAAAATTTTTACTTTTTTCTGTTCTTCTTTGGAGTTTGTTAAAAAAAAAAAAAAAAAAGGAGAGCATTTTAAACAAATCAAAATGAAAGAGCCATTACAGTTTTTCCATCATCAGAACTGGTGGGATGATGGCTGCTCATTCACTTATGAATATTTATGTTGCAGTGCGAAAGAGAAGCCAAGTTTTTAAGGGCTTTACATCTTACAGGAGCACTCGTTCCAGAAGAAAAATGCACAACATGAATAAAAAGAAGAAGTGACATGATGGAAATAGACCATGAATAAAAAACAGTAAGTAGCACGTGAGGTCCAACAGAATCAAAGTTATGTCAGCACATTGTTCTATTTTTCTTATTTTCTTTATGTCCCTTTCTCTGCAACTCATCAAGTTGGCTGGTTACCTTCCAAGTGGAAGGATGAGGATAAAGTATTTTAGCACTACAGGCGTAGCTGCAATGTTAATAAATTTCCTATTTTTTAACCTTAAGTCATATACAAGGCATACTGAAAGGCTTAGTAAGCAAGAAAAAGAGTCAAAGTTAAGTCTGTCAGTCAGTCAGACCATATTAACGGTGTTTACTGTAACTCTAGAACTTGTTTGTGACACATTACACATTAGCTGCATTAGAAGCATTAAGCTACATTCACACATTAAACCAGTTGAACTGTAACCAATCAGGGACTCAGATTTTATAGTGACAAATGGATTGCTTTTTTTACATAACACAAAAGTACCAAACATTTAAAAATTGACCATGCAGGAGGAATAAATAATTGTGGTTTGTGCCCAGCTGTATAACAAATCTTTTATACATCGGAATAAAACTGTTAAAGAAAAAGCCTGGAGCAAACTCTATTAGATTTGTGCCACAGACACAGGCCAGTATTTGATTGTGGCAGATCTGTGTGAACACCATATGCCAAAAGCACAAACAAAAACCCATGTTTAGAAGTAATACTTTGTGCACAACTTTAATCCTACTTTTCTTTGTCTCACCTTTGTTTTCAATTGTAAATATATTGATTTTGTATGTCAGTCAATCTGCCTCAATTACATTTTATTTAATTAGCACAAAAAACAACAAATTTGTCTCTCTAATGTGCTTTTAAAATTATGATAAGTAAATAGTTATTAAAAGCACACATAGTCTGTTTAAATGATATTACTCTGTTGTTGAAATGACTTGAGACGTTCAATGGAAGGACTTGTAAGTTAAATTTAGACTTCTTGAGCTTGACGTGACTCAACTTGAGACTCAACATAAGAGTAGTTGGTCTTGAATTGGGACTTGTTGATCTTGACTTGCTTCTCCACTTGAGACTTGTTGATCTTGACTAGTGACTTGAATTGAGACTTGTTGGTCTTGACTTGTGACCCGAATTTAGACTTGTTGGTCTTGACTTGTGACTCAACTTGAGACTTGTTGGTCTTGTTTTGGGACCTGTTGATCTAAACTTGAGATTTGACTTGAGACTTGTTTTTCTGACATGTGTCTTGATTTTAGACTTGTTAGTCTTGACTTCTGATTTGACTTTAGACTTGTTGGTCTTGCCTTGTGACTTAAATTAAGACTTGTTGGTCTTGACTTGTGACTCGATTTGAGACTTGTTGATCTTGCCTTATGACTCAAACTAAGACTTGTTGGTCTTGACTTGTGACTCAACTTGAGACTTGTTGGTTTTGACTTGGGACTTCTTAGTCTTGACTTGTGAATTGACTTGATACTTGTTGGTCTTGACCAGCGAGTTGAGTTGAGACTTGTTGGTCTTGACTTGTGTCCTGACTTGAGACTTGCTAGTCTTGATTTGGGACCTGTTGATCTTGACTTGTAACTTGTTGGTCTTGGCTTGGGATCTGTTGGGCTTGACTTGTTACTCAACTTGAGACTTGTTGGTCTTGACTTGTGACTTGACTTGAGACTTGTTGATCTTGACTTGTGACTTGAGACTTGTTGGTCTTGACTTGTGACTTGAGACTTGTTGGTCTTGGCTTTGGGATGTGTTGATCTTGACTTTTTACTCAACTTGAGACTTGTTGGTCTTGACTTGTGACTCGACTTGAGACTTGTTGCTCTTGACTTGGGACTTGTTGATCTTGACTTGTTACTCAACTTAAGACTTGTTAGTCTTGACTTGTGACTTGATTTGAGACTTGTCTTGACTTGCGACTCAAAATGAGACTTGTCGGTTTTGACTCATGACTTAACTTGAAACTTGTTGGTCTTGACTTGGGACTCGTTGATCTTGACTTGGAACTTGTTGGTATTGACTTGTGACTCAACTCGGGACTTGACTTGGACAAAGATTTGAGTCCTACTTGTGACTTGCAAAACAATGACTGAGACCGCTAAAACAAATGTTACTGTGACTACCCTAACTCCCAACCTTGTTAGCAAAACAAAAAAAGGAACACAGTTCATTGTTGGCCGCTTTGTCACAAAAGCCGTATCTCCCAATCTCGTTTGCAACACAAACAAAAACAGATTGATATCTCAAAAACAAATGTGGCAACGCAAACTCACAACCTTGTTAGTAATGCATAAAAAAACACACATTGTGGAACTGCTACACATAAGCTGCATTGTGTTTCTACAACTTTATAAATGTCTCGTTTTGGTAAATTCGAGGATTTTCACTATAATGTTATAATGTTAATGTTGTCACTATAATCTTTAATGCTCAAAAATGTAATCTCTTTTTATATATTTTCACTGGTGGTTTGATACATTTATTTTCTTTCCTTATGATTTTCTGTCCATTCTCACGTCTCCTCCTTTCTCTCAGCTCTCATTGGTGTTGTGTTTATACGATTTTTAAACCCTGGGCAATTTCTTACTGTGATGACAGACTTTCATTTTTTTTCTCATCTCATACATCAATTCAGCATGCGTTTTCTTTGACCACAAAGGTATCGAGAAGACAGCTCCAGCCAAAGCTTATTTATTTTTGTCAAATAATTTTACTTTCCCCCAGACAGAGTCAGGTGCCAGCAATATAAGAATATCAAAAAGCTATTTCTTTTCTTTTTTCTCACCTTCAACCCTCTCACACTTTTCATTTCTGTCTCGGCCACAGCATTGTTATTTGGCCGAGTGAGCTTTCTTGTTCAGATTATCTTTGCTTGCTTAAGCCTTTAGGAGTCAAATTAACGTATCTTATTTTCTGTAGCACATTCTTAATCTCAGCTGACCAAAGTGTTGCACAGTCATCTGGCTAAACACAGAGCTATAGATGGATTATCACCTTTAAATATTTAAATAAACATTATTTAAATTGTTTTATTTTACTAAGTTTTCTGTTGTTTCATTTCTTAAAATATGAGAAGTTCAGGAAGAACTCCGAGTCAGGAATACATTTCAGGACTCATACCCCGTTATTAATTTTTTGCAGTCAGCAAAACAATTACTCAAGATTAATCACAGAAAAATATGCAATTAATCGCATTCCAAACATTTTAATCATTTCCCAGCACAAATACCTCCAATAACCCAAAGGTTTATCTGAGCCCATCTCAGCTTTATAATTTACCTCCCACAACACATTTAAAAGGTTTCTTTCAGGAATTTAGAAAATCCAACCTGTATAATTGGAAAGAATGAAAACATTTCCTTTATCTATGAAGTTATTTAATTTTGGCCTATTTCTTACCACAACCATAGCTCCAGCACTTGCACTTGGCTTTTTTTTTTTTAAACCATATTCTTGCCGTTTCCATTTGACAATTCATATATTAACGCAGGTTTCATTTTCTGGTCTTTGAAAATGATTTAATAAGTCAATTGGATTAGCTTTTGATGTATATTTTCTACATAGCACAGTTTAATATATTTCTGTCGTGCCGAGGCTATTACGTTTGTGTTTTCCTTTAAAATCAAAAACGTTAGTTATGAGTTCAGTATTTATCCTTTGTTACATTAAAGTGTGTTTATCTAATAACAGACAATGGGTTTTAACTGTCCACATCTTCTGTTATAAAGAACAAAAAAAAAACTACCGTGCACATAGATTTTGTTTATCAAAAACGTCTATTGAAACCACATTGGTCATTACGGAACATTTTGCTGCTATGACATGTATAGATGTGGTCCCTGGAGAGCTGGTACTGGGCCGCAGAGGAAAAAAAAAAAAAAAAACCTTTTTCCCATTTTGATTTACAATTTAGTTCTGAGGGAAGTTTTATTTTGAATAACGACTGGATTCTCTCACAAATCCCTTGGTCCGATGATGAAAATACAACCACTACTTAATGTCATTCTGAAGCCTATCCATAGACGTGATCCTATATTAACTTTTTCACACTATAGAACTAATTTTTCTATGGAAATGAGTTTTGTCTTCAGGAGTAAGATGACTTGATCTCTGAGGCTCCGCCTTTCGCTCCTTGTGGGTGCCATCCATTTTATGGAATTGTGAATTGTGGTTGAGTGTACTGACTTCAAATTGATTTTCTGTGGTAAACAGCACTTTTGGTAAAATAAGAAGCCAAACTGCTTGATGGGTTGTTGGAGCATTGTGGGTAATGTAGTCAGGATCCTGGTGGAGTGATACATGCTGCTCCTCAAATGTTTGTGAAGGAGTTTTTTTTTTTTTTTTTTTCCTTAATAAAACTATAAGATAAACCTAATATATGTTGCTTTTTCAAATTGAAAATATTGTATTTTTTATTAACCACAGAGCCACAATGGAGAGCTTATGGGCCGCATGTGCCTCCAAAGTCGCAGGTTGCAAACCCCTGATATAGACCCTTTAAAGCGGCTGCACCGACTGCGAAATTTAAACTATCCCCGTAATGATAACCGACTGCCTATTGTCACGAGGATATTGCTAATAAAGTTGTTCAAACATTTAGAAATAAATAACAATTTAAACTTTTTTTTTATTCTTCTGTCACACCTCAAACATCATATATAGCTGAAGTTTTAGGTTCCAATTTGACAGTTATCATATTTTATTGGTTCCTTTAATGCTTCCTATGTAAAATCTAGTATAGAAATAACTTTCAAGGCAGCTGCAGATATTTTACTGAGGCAGAAGGTAAACCCTCAAAAGTTAAGGAAAACTGGAATCTTAAAAAAAAATCAGCCACTTCATCCTCCATCCAAAAACTTTTTTTAACATGGTCTGAAAAGGTTGGGGACCCCTGATGTATAGTAGTTCTTCCAGTTTCCAGTACTGGGCTTTTTTCATACCTCTAGTCTGCAGTCTTGAGTCACATCATCACCTCTGGCTAATCACGATCATGTGTTTGACCTGTTTAACATCTGCACATTGTTCTGTTCTCCTCACAGCATTGCTAGTTCATTGTAGCTTAACCGTTTCACAGTTCAGCCACTTTTGTTCACATTCCTTACAGAATCCATCTCTTTTTTTGTAGTTTTTGGAGTAGTACCATCTCCTGTGAAGTATTCCTGACCTGAGACGACTGCTTTTTGGGTGGCCATGTCTTTGAATACAAATACTAAATCACTTGCACTTTTAGAATTTTTTTTTTTTTGTTGCAAGTCTTCCTTTCGTGCGACTCCACATTTACATGCAGAAATGAACTGAAGGAGAACTAGAGGAAATTTGGACTTGAAATCTGCTCTTTTACAGAGGTAAGTGTTGCAGCTCCACATTATCACTGGAAGTTAGCTTATTTTCTCATGCATCCCTGTACTTGTCATCATCTGCTACTCACCATTTACTAAAATTATTCCAAGAATTGCAGGAGTAACCTTGAATATTGCATCTCAGTCATCGACTTTGAGTCACTGACACCATTTGCTTCAGGGAAACTGAGTCAGTCTCCCCAGAGCAAGCAGTGGGCAGCAGGTTTTTAAGAGTCAACCTCTTTTTAAAAAAAAGCAACATGCTCAGAGATCAACGTGCTCTGGCTTCTGCGAAAATGTTTAATTTTAAGAATATGATGAGCAACATTCCAGCATGTGAGTCTGACTCACCTCTTCCAGCCACACAAACCTCAAGGTCTTAGCTCAACAACTTCAACCTGTAAGTGGAGAAAAAGGGGCTTAAAAAAATCAAAGAGGCTAATGACAACCTTAGAAAGTCCCACACTTCATACAACCATATTTGTTATAAAAAAAACAGTTAAACTCCACAATACACACTGCAGAATATCTAACAATTTTTTTTTCCAGTGCTCAATTTAAGGGATTTTCTTTCTTTACGACCCACTTCAATTGTCTATTGATCTATTGTAAACTCGTCCCTAGTGGTCTTTTAATTATGTTTATGCCATTTTTAGGCAAAATAATAAATAAAAACATTGTTTCCAAGGACATAGTTTCTGCAACGTGGCAGTGTTCATAAGAAATTCGACCTCTAATTTACCTTCTGTTTGGTGCAGTGCAATTCAAGTGTTGTTCTCATTTCCCACTCCCCGAAGGATTCCAGATTCCAGACGGATCGTCTGTGCTCCTGTTCTTGGCTGTGGACCTCACCTCTGGCTCGTTGTGGCTGTGGACCTCGCCCCTACCCGTCCTTCAGTTCTATCTGGATGACCACTATTCAAACATATAGGTGTAGAGTTAGATAGGCTACTTCTTCCTTAACAGTCCTGGTACATCGCCTTCCCGCCCTGGAAGAGGATCCCTTCTTCGTGTGGGTATCCCTGAAGCTTCTTCTTTTTTTTCCTGAAATCGCGCTTTTCTTAGGTGTTTTTCATCACTGAGAAGGAGGATCTCAGGCCAGGGATAACCAGTTTAGTTTAGTCTGTTTAGTTCAGTTTAGCAATAAGGTGTTGTCTATATTTCATGACGGACCTTCTGCTTTTCTACAATTAATAGTATGAGGCCCAATAAGACAACTGTTTGTGACCTTGGGGTAACATAAATAAATTGAATTGTTTGAGAAAAGTATTTTTACAAAACTGTGATGGACAGAATTGTGGTAAAACAGCATCAAACATCCAAAAGTTTTTTTTTCTTTTTTTTTTTTTTTACTTATTTGATGATTGCATAAACAGGAGTCTTGATCTATTCCTTTCCCCCAGACAGTGTCCCAGATTGTTTGATAAATGGTTAGCATATTTGACTTAATTGGAGCCTATAAACAAAAAAAAGAAATCAATCACTTCCTGTCACCTTAAAGTATTGGTTTGGCTGAAACAGTGGATGAAGACTTGCTGTTAGCAGAGAACTACAGGCTGCTCCTCAATAAATATTTCATCCGATATGATTTTTGGCTAAATTCAACTTAAAAAAATTGTAGTTTCCATGTACTGGTTCTAAAAGGATAGAAGAATAGATAAAGGCCATTTTTGGTTCCTAAAAATGATGGCACACTTTGAAAGAAACTCATGACCCGCCCACATTCCCTGGAAAGGTACAATGATTGGCTGGTATTGATCAACAAAACTGAGTTAAATACAAGGGACTGACATTAGGGATGTGCCAAAATATCACAACATTTTGTCATGTGATTGATTCTTGATGAGTTCTCGCCAAGTATCAATCTTTTATTTTTGTTTGAAGAGGCTGTAAAACGTTATATTCCTTTGGTGAGACGTTCCTTTGGAGGCATACAAGGGGGTGTGTTTCAAGACTGGTGTCATGGGCACCAATGTGTCTGGCAGCTACTTGAATTATTTGATTTTTGTTCTGTTGTTGTCTGTTTGTACTAAGTAGTGGCACTGCTGTTCATATTTACTTTTGTTGACAATGAATTTTACAGATAATTCCAATTCAATTGGTCTCAATGCTTGTTAAAGACAAAGGATTACTGATTTCAGCAATGTTGTACAAAAGTGTCCATAATTTGTTGCATAAAATTAGACACAAGTTGTGTATTTTAATTGTGTTCAAGCTAAAAAAAAATAGGGACATATATTCCAAAATCATATGTGTTCTTCTATATATTGTGAGTTATTAAAGATTATTTTACCAATTATCCCAGTATTGCAATATCATCAATATCGTGAATCATGTATCGCGTATCGCATCGGTACCCAGTGATTCCCAGCCCTAATTGACATGTTTGAGAATGCGAGTGTGTGTGATTGTGGTCCTGCAACAGCCTGTGGGCCTGTCGAGGGTGTACCCTGCCTTCGCCCACAAATGACCAGGTTAGGCCGCGTCACCCCAAAAGTGACAAAACGGGTTAGTAAAATGGATGTCCGAAATGATGCACTGTCAAGATTCAATGACAGTAGTAGTACCAAATACCGTATGTACCAGCACTAACTTGGCACCAAGTACCCATCCCTAGCAATGACTATTTCCCCACATTTACAGCATCATGTTCTGATCTCTCTCAGAAGGCTGCTGTTCAAAACCTCTCCATCCTCCAAACATCCAGTCTCTTTGATACATCTCTGGTTAAAGTCCGTATATTATTTGTAACGTTTACAATGACTCAAGCATTGACTAAAAGCTGTTTCTAATAACAGTAAGCCAGATGATGAAACTGCCTTCTTTGAACATTCTTTCTAAGTGATTGATCAAAAACCTTGTCTTTGTCTTCGTCAAACTTTGATTCTGTTGTGCAACCGTCCCCGGCAGAATTTGAAGGCCGTACTTACAGATTCTGTCAATCAGGTACGCAGTTGTTAGCACCTGTACGCTAGGTTTTCCAGAAAACAGCTTCACCACCTGAGCTTTGTGATGTTTTGTTTCTGTTTTCATTTGGAAGTGTTTGTCCTTGTGCATTTATTTGGGTTTGGTGTTTTATTTATTATTTTGTCTCTACTTTGTTGAACCCTACATCCTCTCATGTTTCTCATGTATCCTCTCACCTGGGATTTTTCTTTACATCAACTTCCTATCAGTCCTTATCCTCCCCAGTATGAATGTTCTTACCCCCCTGTTGTTTCCTACTTGTTGGTTTGCTTTGCTTTTTGTTGGAGCCTCCACCTTTTTTGATGTTTACCCTATTTAGTTTTAATAAACAATATATTTTTCATATTTGGTTGCCTCCTACTGCTTTCTCAGCACATTTGGGTCCTCCTCATGCATCTCAACTAACAACAAGGTTCTGTTTACCTTTGTGTGGGGAATGTGCAGTCAAAAAAAGTTGAAGAAACTGTCAAGAAACACAGGAGATAAAATGTAGAGTTCTGTAACTCGTCATCTGTAAAGCATCTTGTGGAAGTTTTAGTGGTTGTTGGGCTCCATAAAACACTATATTTCTGAAACTAACACGCTTAGTCTTTTTTTCACAACTTTTACTCAAATTTGTGACTATAAAGCAGAAAGAATATTTTAATCATCTCATTTGCAGTCATATACATTTCTGTACGTTGGAAATGTCTATGGATATCAAATTACTTAATTATAACTTATCACCAGGAAAAAAAAAAGCTTTAAAGTCCAGGTGAGAATTAAGAAAAGAATCAGAATATCCAAGAACGAAATAGTTATATATATCAGCAGACAACACAAAAAAGGCAGATGCACCAAATATGAGGTTTATTTATTTTTTTCTTTGGGGAGGGATTAAATGAATGTCATCGTGACCCAGTTAAAAATTTACAGTATGCACAATAATACCCAACACTCTTTGTCAGTTATTATTGGCTCAACATTAACGCATTTGCCTCAGACCCAAACATTAACTTAGATAATAAACTGGGTTTCCTCCTTCATCTGTAGAGCATACACTCACATCTGACTGAATTTCTGAGATTACTGATGTTGAGTTTGAGACAAATACTAGAATATTTCAGGTGTGGCTCTACAGAGTAACGAATATATGTTATAGTTGCCAGTTGAAAGGACCAAATAAAGAAGTCTGCGACTTTGACTTTTAGGATCAGCAATGAGTTACTAAACACAAAGCATGTAGACAATCTAGTAACACACTGAATTTGTAAAAATACTTCACACATTGAAAAAAGTGCTTTTTTTAAAAGAACATGCGTAAAACCCAAACCCCCGTGCTCTCTTATGGGGTCCAGATAACCCCACCCATACATTAAGGTGTTAGCCCTACCATGACAAAGGTGGACAATGTGGACAAGACTTCATGTTTGTCATTGGACACCAGTAAAGATCGACAATCATTGAAAAAAAAGTTCAGCGCACTGTCTTGTGGAGTCCAGATGACCCCACTTTTAATGTAAACAAGCCAAGGAGAGCAGAAGGGCTATAGCAAGATTGCATCCATCCATCTTTTTTTCTGAATCCACTTCGAGGTCACAAGGTTGCTGGAGCTTATCTCAGCTACTGTTGGGTGAGGGTGTCATACACCCTGGACAGGTCACCTGTTCATTACAGGGCCACACTACCACTCCCATCATCCATCCTTTTTCTAAACTGTCTATATCCCTCCTGGGGTCATAAGGTTGCTGGAGCCTATCCTGGATATGTTGACAGTGTCATACGCCCTGGACAGGTCACCTGTTCATTGCAGGGCCACACTGCCACTCGCATCTTTAGCATCGTCACTTGGGAATCAGTCAAACTTTTTGAACATGCAAACTTTACTCAGAAAGAACCCAGCTGGGATTTGAACCAACGCCTTCTTGTTTTGAGAGTGCTAACCACTACACCACCGAACAACCCAATTTAATAAAGATTTGCCCATTGAAATACAAAACTCTCTGAAATAGCTGAACTCATCAGCCTCAAGACTGCCACATACATGTAGCTCTTCCAGGACATTGCTTTACATTTTGCTTATAAAAGCAAAATTTAAAACAATTATTAGCAACTAATCATGCCAAGGAACAAAATAGGAGTAATTGTACGCTGATTGCTAAGATATAGATGTTTATAATCACAATCAACTGGGGGAATTTAAAC
>NC_050522.1:6919419-6921078 GCF_002922805.2 Oryzias melastigma
TTTGTTTAGCTACTCACGCGCCGCCAGATTTACTCACCCACACACCTGTCAGTCTCGCGATACTACAGCATGATCACGCGCGAGCTCCTAAACATCTCACATTTACACACATACACACAGATTCAATGAGACTGAAAAGCGGGATGCAGAGTTGCAGAGAGGCATTGTGGCTAACAAGCATAGGCACTCCTAATCAAGGCTGTACTCACTACCCAGCAGCAGCAGCATAAGGTCACCTTTGATTGATTCATATGAAAGGAAGCATCAGGCCGTTTCTCACAGAAGTTTAAAGGCTGAGAAGTGAACAAGAGGGTGCACTCTTGTTGGAACGTTTGGAGAGTTTCCTCTGGAGTGTTAGCAACAAAAAATGGTTTTAATCACCGAAGAGGACTGTCAAAAATGTGGATAATACATCTGCTAAAACAGTTTTTAACAATTGTAAAGGAAATCTCTGTTCTGATATTCATTGCAATTCAGCTTTTATGCCTGCAATCCTGAATGGGAACGAGCAGGTAAAGAAGAGGAATGGATTAATTAAATAAACATATTTTTAAACATGAGTTAACTTGTCAATATCTGAGGTATCATTTGTTTACTGCTGTGCTTACTGAAACTTTGTAAATACATTTTATATATATATATATATAAATTTGAGTGTGTTTGTGTCAGCCCACTTTAGAAGAAGACGATGAGTACCAATTATACCTATGATTTCTGGTTCCATAATCTAGGACGTCCAAAGTCAGTCCTTGAGGGCCGACCTCCTGCTGGTTTTCAAGAAACCCTGCAATATGTGCTTCTGATTACCGGGATCATTTGTCTTTGGCAAATAAAGAGCTTCAATGGCACGTTGGTTAGAAAAAAGGTATGACTGACTTTGGAAAACCCTGATCAAAGGATTTGGACAATGCTATATCTTAATTTCAGTCCTGCAAAATCATTAAAACTCCTAAAATCCTAAATTGTTCTTTTTTGTACGATAAACCCCATCCTCAAATCCCAAATCCCTAAATCTGACATCTGCATATTTTTTTCTAAAAAATAGTTGAATTCCCACTTTCTGCTGCCTTTCCTGCTTCCTCTCCAACAGTCCAGAAACAGAGACCATTATCTCTTACTTCTCTGACACCACAAGGAGGAAGGAGGAGAGACTCATGGCATGAATGAAATGGTCTACATGTTCCCTGTGTCTTCTCTCAACATTGTTAATAAGGGCGTGCATTTCAGTCATTATCCCACAACTGCAATATTCAATTATTCACTAAAAACTTGTTAAGTTCCTTGAGTCCGTCCAAACTGCTCTTATTTTCTCCCACTAGAAAATAGAAACTAACCTCATTAGATGGAGAAGACGTGGCAAATTATTGACCAATTTCAAAATTACAATTTTTCTGAAAAGTCTCAGGAATGTCTCATGTATGAGAACTTCTATTCTTAAGCTCGGCAAACAACATAGAGATCACTCTGGTCAGGGTCGCTGACCATAGCTCCTCATCTGGAACATCCCTATGCTTTCTACAATTTCTTCCTGCATCGGACTTGCATCAGAGTTTAATCTCTGGGACCAGCCTGTAATGAATTCAGTCATACTTTAATCAATAAGTTAGCTTTTTTGAAATGCCAAAATATCTACCCCACATGTGTATGTGTGTGTGTGTG